>NC_051178.1:170369925-170396021 GCF_013339695.2 Rhipicephalus sanguineus | reverse complement strand
GAGGGAGCGCACACTTGCCGTTTCTCCGTCAAAATACGACGCCTTTGAAAAAGTGCACATCGAGTACCAGTGTTTATTATGTGCATATTGACGCCATCTTTGCTCTGGATTCACCATATGCTGTGTCCAGGTGTACGTGAACTACTAGAGCTACCACAAAGGCTTGTCTAATCGTTGATCGTGGACGTTAGTCGTCGGGATGGAGATGTGACATCAGGTGTCAACGTGGATGCATTCACATCAAGTGGTGCTATAGCTGCCAAGCACCAATATACATTGTGCAAGCTCTCGTATAGTATAATGAACAATAAACATTCAACTACTTGTCTGAGGACACGTTTTACTTTCGTGTTATACCGATTCCTATGACGAAGGGATCAACCATGTTTTATTTTCTTTAAGTATTGGTGTTCGATTCCATTTGATATTTCACTATTCGCACACTTCTACGGGTTATTTTGTATCTAACCTGTTTCACGAGTGGTACTTTTGTTCCTTCGCATTATGCTGGAAGACTGGCAAAGAAAAGTGTGGCGTTAAAGAAATCAAAATGATCTAACGTAAAAGCTGCGTTTGGACACCCCAGTGACACGCTTTGTTCGCTGACAAAGACAAGTAAGCGAACACGAAAACATAAAAAGAGTGATTCACAACGTTTCTGATTTATTTATTCCTTGAAAAGCCCGTTCTTAACATTGCAGAAGCATTAGTGACATTAAAACAGTGGGATTGGCCGGCTCCTAGACTTTCACGAGCCGTGCCCCTTGGTCAAGGCGCGTGAACTTGAGCGCTGCACAGCCTTCACTATGAACTTTTCTAGCATGGTGGAGTTACACGTATAAGCTACGAAATAAATCAATGTTTACGCGCATAGGAGGAAGATAGGAAAAAAAGTACTGTTGGAAGGATGGAAGGTCGGTGACTGTAACGATCCATAGTGCCTGCCACCCACCGTTCCTTTTTCGCTCTCACACAAAGAGGGGGGGGGGAGGAGGAGGGAGGGAAGAGAATGAGAGCAGGGACGGAAGCGAGCAAATTATGACGTAACCATACGGCCTGCAACCTCAGAGCCATCTGAAACAGCGGCGCACGGCCACAGGCGTGCGCCCAAGGAGGGTGGGGGGTGCTCCCCCCCCCCCCCCCAATACCTCTTTGCACTGCGTTCTGATCCAAAAGGTCTCAGTGGGAGGGTGTCGGTAATAGCGGTGTGGGGGGAAGGGGGCAGACTTCAGTAACACCGTCCCCCCCCCCCCCCCTCCCCTCCCCTAATGGAGAATCCTGCGCATGGCCACAGCGGCAGTTGCGATATATATCCGGACGCGCTGGAGAGGTTCTCCGGTTACAGCGGAGGATGCAGCGCGAATCGTCCCAGGTGATTAACGATCGGCGCGCGCACCGCGGCTTAGCGGCGCAAAACGACCGCGAACGCGACGCGAAGCGCCACTTAATCAAAGTTGCGCGCCGCGGTTGGTTAACCTTCCACGAAAACGAACGAAATGAGCCGAAAACCGCGCAAATTGGGGAGAGTTAGCAGCGCGAACCATGTCTCTCCTTTTTCATCCCCCTCCCTACTTTCCCGCTTCAGCCGTATCCGGTGGCATTTCAACGGAGAACATGCGAAATCCTGTACGGTGTAGTATTTACCACATGGAAAGCTTATACGGAACATTTCCCGCTATAAGCGCGTCGCGCGCTCTAGCTGTTTAATATTCATACCGGGCTGCTCGCGTGAGACAGCGTGGTAAAATATGAGACATTCGTTAAATTCACGAACGCGCGTCTCTTTAAAAAAAATGCTTGGCGCAAATCCGATGTAAACTTTGTCCGCGCTATCGCAAGCGTGGGCAAAAGGATTGAACCCTGAAGCGAAACTGCATTCCATACGAGAAAACCGCTAGATGTTTCATAGCACTGTTACAGCACGACGTCAACATTATCAAATGAAACAATCATTCACTTCAATAACAGTAGTTGATTTCTATGCCGCAGTGTAAGGTTACTGAAATAGAGAAAGAGTTGAAGCACCGCGGAATACTTAATATATTGTGGAATGAAAATGTACCTTTAATATAAGCTACACAGGTTAGAGGTTGTTAACGTAAGTAAACACCATGCTGCAAGAAATGGCTGCACCAACTCACAATGAAACTCGGCGAAAGGATTATGCTTCCCCAAATATGCAGTAAAAGCGACTCTCTGTGCAATCGCGCGGTTTTCGAAAATCCCCTTCTTTCATTAGAGTGAATGAAAGAAGGGGAACGGATTGAGGGACCCGCATTATTGTTTGTTTGTTTATTTGTTTGTTCGTTTGCACAACCGTATACGAAGCCAACAAATAATAACGAGAGTGAGCCGTTATTTGTCGTTAAGTGAAGTGAATACATAAGAAATACGGGATAACTTTAAACCGAGCGAGAAAAAAAAAAAAATCACCCCGGTGGGGACCGAACCTACAACCTTCGCACTGCCTCATGCCCTCCGGGCTAAATATGCTGCAGCGAGTTTCGTTGGCATGAAGTTGTTCACAAGAAACAGCACGTCATTTACAACGCATATATACTATATATATATATATATATATATATCTATAATATATATATATATATATATATATATATATATATATATAACGCTATACAGAAAACGTCATGCCTGACAATTACGCTACAGCGCCCTTAAAAGTAAAGAGAAAGAATACGAGATGTTAGCCGGTGCATGTTTATCGCCAGCCGAATTTCCAGCTGTTACAGGTGGATTACCCAGCTTGCGAGCAATGTACCACACGCAGCGAGCTACGTCACAACGCTGTGTCGAGATTTACAATACCATATTGATACTGCCGAAGTTTCAAATTTCATGAATATATGTCGGAATAGAAGCGCTGCAGGAGAAGTAAACAAAATGTGATCGTCTTCAAATAAGACTGTCCAAGCGTTTAAAATACAAACATATAAAATAATCGCGCAAGCAGAAACGCTAATGAACGAGTGTCTGTAAATTGTAAGTTTGGTAACTATAATTGTGAAAAAAGTGTGTCCTTCAAAGCGCATAAAGCGGATGCGCAAGTAGATTCTGCAGCACAAGCATCACGCTTTAATTATACCATTAATTCACCTTTCAAAAGCTGGCATATTAAGTACATAATACGGACCGACAAGCCCATGGCGATAGCATGCTATCGAGAGCTCAACCTTGCCAATACTTAAAAGTAAGTAAACGACGCAATAGCACCTAAATAAAGATCGAAAAGAACACTGAAGACTATACTTGTGCGTGGAGGCGACGTGCCGGTATAAGATTCATTTCGAATCGTATCGTGCGACACAATCCCATTTTCACTTGACACCAATATAAGGAACTCCCTTCTTTCTATGCGCGTGTTCTATGGTTTGAGCACGAACGGTGCCATTTGCGTTCCACTAACTGCACGGCTGCGCGCGAAAGAAATGCTAGGCCGGCCACAATTCGACTCGCTATCGTTGCATCGTTTCTCAGACAGTCAATGCAAGCGCTGCAAAATGTTTGAACTTCAGTAGCTCTTTGTAGAGAGAGTTTATTAATAAACTATCTGACCACCACGGAAATATTTTTTAAGATGTCAAGAAGAATAGTTGTACTGGACTGTACCACAATACTGACACACGTTATGATCTCTGGTCAACGTTTAGTCGCACTAACAGGACTTCGCCTACTCCGGTACACGCGGTAAAGCGATCCCTCTTTTTTTGTATTGCACAGCGTACAAGGAGCTCCCGGCTCGCAAGTTGGAAACGTGGGCCTTAAGCTAATACTGTAAACCGGGAAGTGTGGAGTCAGAAAGTAACTTCAGCATGCACTTCTGACATTTCGTGCAATACCCCCCCCCTCCCATTTTTTTTCAGGGGCTTCAAAGTAGAGACTTGAACAAAGTATAGCTTAGGGACCAGTCTCTGTGAACTCAATCGATGAAAAGATGAATCTGCTTATGTGAACTCAACGCTTTGCAGGGGAGTGAATCGATTGAAGCAATGAAATTTGCATGACCTCGCGTAACGGCAATCTTTAACATCGATCTATTGCTATAGCAGTGGGATCGAAGTCATCCATGGAAACTTTCCAAAAGCACAGAAAATCTGCATTACGTGAATATGTGAACACACGCACACGCACGCACCCACGCACGCACGCACGCGCACACACACACACACACACACACACACACACACACACACACACACACACACACACACACACACACACACACACACACACACACACACACACACACACACACGCGTAAGTATGTACGTACGTACGTCATGGATCCGGGTTTACATGACGCTGGGTGCCGGTGTGTCAATGGGCGGCCCCCTCCCTCCCTGAGTCAAATGACACTTGACCACATCTGGCTGCCCGGCCCCCACTTCAAATAAAGGAGGTGCCCCCCGGAAAAAATTTCTGCCTACGCCTCTGCCGTTGTGTCAATCGGCCAGTCAAATTTAGCAATTTCATGACAGCCATAAACCATCCCTACATAACCACTGATTGTCGTTAAAGTGAATCAGCCCAAGATGGCTTGAATAAAATATACGGAGTAAGAGAAGCCCGCCCACAGAAAGTGAACGCCTCAACGCACGTGTACCTGAAAACGAGGCCTCGTTGGGAAGTGCGTACGACCTTGCGCGGGCAAAATAAGAGACGACGCGGGCAGCGAAAAGGCGAGAACCCCCACCGAAGTTACGAACAAAAATACGCAAAGAAGAAAAGAAAGAAATAAAACGAAACGAAACAAGGTCAAGAGCTGGAGAAAGTCACACGCCCCACCTCTCTATACAGCCGACCCGACCTTCTTCCCCCCCCCCCCCTCCCTCCTCTCTTTACCTCCAGGAAGCGAGCAGGGGCGTACAAATAAGAAAGTGGTGAGGACCTTACTTTCCAAGATGGCCGCCTGGATAAAAGGACGCTCGATCCCCGCACGGTCACCAGGCACACCAACGCCGGCGGCCACGACATAAAGAGAAGGCGGCCCGGCCCCTGCGGCATTTACCGCGGCCTCCCAAGAAATTTACGGCGAAGATAGAAGGCGAATAATGACGACGACGAGCGAGAGAGAGAGAGAGAGCTATAAGGTTGGCACAGTCGCGAAGCTAGGGAGAACCGCAGGCAATAGTAGCCGTTGCCCACTGGCTGCAGTAGAACAACAGCTGCTTCGCCGATAAGTGCTTATCTGGAGATCCGACGCTGACGAAGAATACCGCGAGGCGTTTGGCTCTTCCACCGTAAAAAAAAAATAATAAATAATAAAAAAATGAAGGAGTGATGAGAACACCGCACTCACGCACGCACACACGCACACGCACGCACACGTCAGGTGGAAGGAAGCGGCACACGCATCGGCCACACACTCTCCCATCCCTCACACTCTCTCCCGAGGTCTCTCGATCCATTGAAGCTCGAGCGAGCATGGCTCCTCGATCGTCTTCCGTTAGCCTCGTGCACTACTTAGCGTGCGAGAGCCACTGTTATTTCTTTCTTAGTTTTCTTGAACTTTGACGTTGCTTTTACGGCATCCCGTCGTGGGAGTGACTCGCCCATGTATCTTCTCCTCCTCTCCTTGCATCGTTTACGATCGGCGAGGCCGGTAATAGAACGATCGCTGTCGCGAGAAGAAACGATTCAATTTCGCGGCGAGGCGAGAAAATGCCAGGGAGAGAACGGATACAGCATTATATATATATAAAAGCAGTATACTATATATACTGCTTTTAACTTATAGGTCATAAATGGAATAACGCCACTAACTATATATACACAATGCCTAGCTTATTGCCTATCGGCCATAAGTGAAACCCCCTTAAATTGTTTTACGCGAGTTCTAGGCTGTAAATAACAGCGACTGAAGAGTTTTAAAACATTGCATAACTTCAGAAGCACATGCGGGCGATGCGTGAGACTTGCGTCTGTTGATAACGCGTTCTCATAGCGGTGTCCTGCACGGAAATATATACAATGATATTATCATTACTCGACGAGCATTTCTCATACGCGGCTATTAATTTAGTTAAAATTATTTATTCTGTCAGCCCTTACGGGTTATTACAGCAGATGAAAATATATATGTGAAACAAAAAGAATTACATTTCGTGGAAAAAAAAAACGAAACGTCACTAATGGTACATCAAAGCATAGATAAAGAACCACAAGACGCAAACAAACAACGAATTAGAACATGCACTAATCATACATAGCGCGATAACTACAGCACAAGTAATGATATTAACGAAAAGGCGAAAATAACTAGATAACACAATGCGGTCAACACTCGCACAAACGCACCACAAATTTCAGCTACAACTACGGCAAACCTGCCAAAGCCTGTCAGATGGGTAAGAAATAGTACGCAGTTCCAGGACCGGTGAACCCCGATTGTTTCGTGTTCTCATGCACGTTCTATAATACACTTGCAGCGCGCGGCGTCCCCAGTGCGCATGAGTGCTCCTTCTTCAAGGGCATCATAGCACATGTAGAAGACACTTGACACTCCTGGCGCAGAATGACTGGAGGAGAGGACTACGAGAAGCGAGGTAGGCGGTGTATAAAGCATGACATCTGTGACGTGCTTCTGGATCACTTCCGGAGCACGCAGTGAGCAAAAGCATAGTCTTCCAAGACCTCTTTCGCGTGGTATCCATATAGAGACCGCTGGACTGCGCGCACTCTCAGCTCTGTTCTTGCGCGCGAAGCAATACACCATGAATACCAACTACACAAAAGCTATACACGTTTAAAAGACGGATGATAACAGAAACAAAGAATTTCAAACGGCAAACAGTAAAGGTATAAAGTTCAACCGCAGGCCGAGAGGATATAAATGAGAGGATATAAAACAGCTCAATACAATAGCACAAAGTGTGTGTATAGCCAGCGCGTGCTCAAGGGGAAAAAGATACGACACCGAAAGACGGAAAGAAAAGAAAGAAAGAAAGAAACGAAAGGAAAGGAAAGAAAGAAAGAAAGAAGGAAAGCAAGAAGAAGAAAGGAAGAGAAAGAAAGAAAGAAGAAAGAAAGAAGAAAGAAAGAAAGAAAGAAAGAAAGAAAGAAAGAAAGAAAGAAAGAAAGAAAGAAAGAAAGAAAGAAAGAAAGAAAGAAAGAAAGAAAGAAAGAAAGACTTCCAAGAAGTGTCCGCTGCCAGAGCCCATCGCGCGGTGCCAGAGCGAGACACAGCTGGCTACAAATAGCGCTCGTCATTTGCATAATTTGCCGGCGTTGCCGCGCTCTCACGTTTCGTCGATTCGGCCCTCTCACGCGAAACACGCGCTCGCCTTCCATCTAGCGTGTCCGGATAGGCTGCGGGCCTTTCTCGATTCGGCGCTAGCTGGGCTGAACGCGAGGGCCCCGGCACATATACATACACTCGCTGCGCGCCTCTACGCACCTAATTATGTATACGGCGGACAAAGAGTGATCAAAGAGCTGTGTGGTTACACACTGCGCGGCTGTACTATACGCAATGGCTATAAGGTACTGCAGGTCACTAACCTCGTGTACTACATAGTTGCTAGCGGTTGCAGACCCGAAGTGTAACAAAGGAATTGTACACGCAGGCAGCAATTGTACAACGTCAGCAGTGAGAAAGGACAGTGGTGACAGTATAGCGTCAGACTGTGTAATTACAGGAACTATAGCTGCAGATGAGCAGTGATCGCAGATAAAGAGTTTCACACAAGAGTTCACGAGAGGAGTTGCAGTCTTAAGATGTTGTGTGGTTTCGTAACAGCTGTTTACATGTAACGGTAAATAATATGATTGTACACATATGCGTACAGCACACAAAAATATGTTATGCAACACCAGAGAATGACAAGACGAGATGTCACTAAAGGAGCAAGTGTTTATGTGCTGCATCATGCAGCCCCCAGAATTACGGTGCTTATTTACATATATGCGCGCAAGTGCCTAATGTATACATAATTTATCTGTATACTATAAAAGTAGCCAACGGAGTACACATACGCATAGAAAGCGCGAAGCTATAGTAAACGTACGGGCGGACGAATTGTGACGACGCGAGCGCACACATCAGATTCGTAATGGATATTGTTGCTTTCCTTAAAACAAGGGTGAGGGATACACTCGCAAGGCATTTTGGCGTTATTAATGCAGGACGCGTTATACACATGCACGTGTTTCGCTCTATGCCTTTACACAACATGAATAAAACTAGCAGCAGCACGAACTGTGAGTCGGACGAGTTGGTGGTCATGTCATCACGAAAACGCAGAGCCACAGCGTGAAAAACGACAGTGAAATGACTTTACTCACTTAGTTCCATGGTACCACTTGTTACGCTGTCCTGACACACATGTGTACACATACACTATCATCCTCTCTCTCACTCTCTGTAGCTCTTTGCGATTTAGAACCGCATTACGTCAAGTACACAATACCATTAAAGATAGGAGAAGCTGTTTATCGAGAGATTTACGTCATTCGTCAATGAGGTTGTGGCTAGTTTAACGAATGTTTACGATGTCTTCAAACAGAAGCTTCTGTAAACATTCGTCTTATGGCACGAGTGCCAATGACGTATTGTGCAATGTCCCTCAGTAATCGCGCACTGCACTACATCAATTTCAATCTCAATCGGCATGTGGTAACATCGGAATATTTCACATAGGCAATAACGAAAAATCGAAGGAGTATGTCATCCTTTTTGAATTATGTGGACGCCAAAACACCAGCAGAATAAATAGAAGACAGAAGTAAGAGAAGGGACGTCACTCGCAAGTAACTTTAACCACAGTAAAGCAGAAGAATATATAGCCGTAACACTCACGCGCAAACAACACTGCTTCACGTAATCATATAACTCCCGACACGAGGGCACCGCAAAACCGTCTCTAATCTACATATATGATTGTGTGACGCAATCCTGTTTGCGCGTGTGCGTCACGGCTATATGTTCTTCTGTTTTACTCTGATTAAAGTTAGTTGCGAGTGACGCCCCTTCCGTTAATTCTGTCTTCTCCTGCTGTTGGTTCGGCGTCTACAGTTTATTCAAAGTATTGCACCAACTAGCCCAGCAGCGGGTTCTTCAATGTTGTCCTCTCGTCGAAAAGCGCATATTCAAGTCGAAGCTCTTGCAGAAGAGTCGATATCTGAGTAATTTGGTTCATGTTGCTCGAAGAAGCGCCAGCAAAACCACGGGACACGAGAAAGAGGCAGACGCACACAACGCTGGAAACTTATACTCCCATGGCCCCGCTTGTTCCGCCGTCCTGACACACACGTGTACGCATCCACTCTCATCTACTCTCTCTCTCTCTCTCTCTCTCCCTGCGTAGCTCTTAGCGATTAAGGATCTGCTGAGTTATAAAGGCTTGCGAGCATGCTTAGCTGGTAGTCCGTGAGCAAATAGTTGAAGCGCGAAATTCGAACCAGGAAACGGAGATACCGATACGGATAAGCGCAAACTTCCAGCTGGTTTATTCAGAGAGTGACATAAAGTGCGAGAGAAACACGCTGATTTAGCAATACGCAATTATATCCGTCGCCCTTTACGCAATTTTTCATAACATAACATTTCTTCGTTTTCCTCTTTCTTCCTTCTTTTCGCGAAATCTTCAACTGTCACCGCAAAAGAGAGCGACATCATAAATTAAGAAATATTATACAACTGACGCTCAACGTAGGCCAAGCAGATCAACTCGCCATCTGGGTATACATACACGCGTGTGGTTTCGTTCATCAGGAGCCCAAAACTCGCATCAAAGCCGCGTGGTTGAGACAATACGCGTACGCCGAGAACGCGGGCGCAGTGATAATAAGCGAAGTTTGTACTCCGCGTCCGACCGTTCTTGATTAGGGGAAAATCGCGGCTGCTTCCCGATTGCAGCGAGCGTGAGACGCATTAGGGTGGTGGACGGACCGGGCGTATAAGGGATTATGGGGTTTCTAAAGGCGGGGAGAAAATCCTGCAGCGGAGACACCGTATGTGCACACGCTCAGGAGTTCCCAGGTGGCCCAACCTGCCGACGACCCCAACATACCTGCTGCTGCATAGTTCGAGTGAGAACCGGCGTATATAGGGTCGCCGTCACATGGCCGATGGCCTGATTGCGTGCGCGAGCCGCGGCTTACTGCCGCACACGATGCGGGAAGAGAGAGAGAGAGATTGAGAGAGAGGGAGAGGAATATTTAGAGAGCCGCGCATGTGCTTGCAAGCCCTGATGGCGAGCTGCTCATCTATCATCGCATGGACGAGATGTTTTCGACAGTTTGTGCCTAACCCTGTAATCACCCCGATTATATACGAACTTAGAAAGTTGCGCAATTGTCCGCTCGCTGCCACACCGGGTGTTTCTGGATACGAAGACCAAGCAAGCAACGTTTCAGAAAAACAGGGGTTATCGAGGAAAACGTAAGAGTTCTTTTTAAAAAAGTGGACAGTCAGGTGCTGCGGACGTGAACGAAACAAGAACTGAAGTCGAGGGTCTGACGAAATCTCGGCTCGTCGGGATGAAACATTGATAAAAGTTTGAATGACGCCAGATAGGCTGGGACAGCGCATGCGTGTTTTCTAGGGGTGTGCGAATATTCGAAAGTTTCGAATATTCGTCGAATATTACATTCGAAATATTCGTATTCGATTCGAAAATCGTGTATTCGAAAAGTTTCGAATATTCGATAACTTCGAATATTCGAAAAAATTCGAATATGCTATTCGATTATCATGCATAAAATAACTCGTCTTCCACATTTCTGCTGCGTTCGTATAGCTAAAAACGTTGCCAAGAGGAGCGATAAACATCGTAAGTACACGAAGGCACGATATCTGCCTGCGACGAGCGCCCAATACGTATGATTTATTGCTGGTGCATCTCCGACGTGCAGCGCTGTTGGCGATCATGTAACCGTACATTTTCAATAATCTGCGGCCGTAACGTGCCGCACTACCACTCGTTCAATATGCGGACTGTAGGCACCTTCAGATACCCCAGTCTGGCAAAGCTTTGCCCCATGTAACTCCTTATACCAGCCACTTCTGTTCCAAGCGAGCGTTCCTTTTCAGTGGCAGGGGGAAGGGGGGGTTGTCTCTGTTAGAAGGGAGCGCCTGCTGCCTGATCATGTGGAACAACTCATATTTCTTGATGATAACATGTAGTCATTACTTTCATTGTGCCGTGATATTTGCTTGTGTTGTGATGTGCATTGTGCTAGCCTGGACATTGTGTTCTGGAGATAGCAGTGTATGTTCTGTTGCCAGTCAGGCTGTTAATGTTTTTTTTTTTTCAAATAGCCACATGTTAAATAAAATATTGTTACTGTGGAGGCATTTTCCTTTGATATTCGATATCCGATTCGATATTCGAAGGTGGATATTCGTATTCGATTCGTATTCGAAAAATTTGATATTCGCACACCCCTAGTGTTTTCAAGTGAACTATATATAACTCAGCGGCTCTATCTTGAATCCCTTCATATCCAGATAACAGCACGCATTTTGAACCGCAACGACGGACCAGAGCACTAATCACCCAAAAATCAGAGCACTAATCATCTATTTCTACACGTGAATGACGCATGACCATTCGCGTAAACTGGCCCGGGAATGTCGAAACTGCCCAACACGAACATACGCGCACAGTGACTACAACAAAAAACCACACCACCGCGCGTATGTAGGTACACATGCCGCGAAAGCATTCCCACCAAAGCAAAAGCAGTCGCCTAAGCGTGAAATAGGCTTGGTCGCATATATAACGCTGAAGTTGAGAGCATGACGAAATCTTGTCTGCTTAAGTCGGTTCTTAAATTAAAAAAAAAAAAACGCCGACCTTGACGAAGAAATCATTAAAAGGCTGACGGAGAGGAGAGCGGCGGACCGGGGCGCATGGCGGGAAGTGGAGAGGAGAGGAGATTGCGTCAGTCTAAGTTTTTTCAATAAGTTCTTCGTCGTAGTCTATTTTATATATTCGAGCTCTTCTACCCAGCCAGACTAGATTTCGTCAGACTACCCAATTTTACCGCAATTTTAGACGTATAAATGATTGCCAGGCATGTGACGCAACGTTCCTTAGAGAGCTGCCTCGCAAAAACTTCGATAAAATGGCCGCAAAAAAAAAAAAAAAAAAGCTCGAGCAATAACCGAGGTGTGCAAGACATCTTGTATACGAAGCCAAGCGAAGACAAATCGACCCAGCTGTCGATTTCTGAACAGACATTGCGTTGTCGCAAGACGCGTGTATATGCTTCGAGTCCCAACTATTTAGTTCCTCACAAATTAGTATTGCTGTATTTTTTTTTTCGGCCATAACCCTATTTCCCGATATCGATGAACTTATGTTCCATTCGTTCGACACTAGGGCGAGCTACTGAGGCGCAGATACGTTGATGCGTCGAGTCACGAGCCTCACAGCAAGTACAACGATGAAAGTTTGCCCCCATGGGGAACCATGAGCACGTCTATGCTTTCAAGAGTTTACGACTGAGACTATAAACGGGCAAGCGCCAAATCTCCTGCGCACAGAGACAAAACGAAAGAAAGAAAGAAAGAAAGAAAGAAAGAAAGAAAGAAAGAAAGAAAGAAAGAAAGAAAGAAAGAAAGAAAGAAAGAAAGAAAGAAAGAAAGAAAGAAAGAAAGAAAGAAAGAAAGAAAGGCATCTGTAACGAAAGCGAACGCAAAGTTCCAAAATTAAAAAGTGCCGAACAAAAAAAAAAGTCCGCTCGAAACATCAATGTATAAACAAGCAAGATCGAGTCTGACTGAAAGAATGAATGTATTATTTAACATACGACCCACGGTACACTTAGGAAAAGGGAGGAACGTGATTTGGGGCGAAGAGTCAGAGCTGGATTAGAACTCCCGTCTCTGTATACCAGACGCAGTCAGCGAGTTTAAAAAATGGTATCCGTGTCCACCTGCTCAGCGTGATGACATTTTCACTAAATCGCACCAGGCCGAACAAGACGCTCATCTGGAGAGTATAGCCACCACACTTGTACGCAAAAGGAGTGTGTTTTCAGCGTCATTATCAAAGGAAAAACAAAAAACATTGCGCCATCGTCACGATAAAGTGCACCTATAGCCTAAATCAGCGTAAGAATGGAGGAAAGAAAGGAAGGAGAAGCTCAGCGGGAAAAATTAATCCTTTGTCTTCCGCGTATAATCTAATTGCTGACCCACCGAACTGAGAAAAAAAAGACATTTCTAGTTATAGCATAACGATGAAAGGAAAGAAAGAACGGGGAAAAGAAGTAAACGACAAAAAAAATAACTTCTTCGTACACGATCTCATTATTCCTAACAGGCCCTCTAAACAGGCGCATCTATAGCGCACCGCACATCTACATTTATCGTTAACCACGCTTACCCATCCGCGAAAGTACTCTCTCACTTTTTAACAACGCGTCAGCGCACTCTGGGCGCCGCTGGCGGTGCCCTAAATTTGAACACGCACGCCCACGATTCAACGGCATCACCAGCTCGGCCGCAACCACTTCCATCTTGTGCATATATAACTTTATATATGATCACGCAGGCGCGTTTCTGAAAAAACAAGCGCGCGAGAAGAGACGATCGTTGTTTCGCCAGATATGAGCTTGCTAGCACCACGCGAACGCTCCCCGGAATATAATACTTCTAGCGCTTTGAGGAAAGCAGCCTCACACGCGAACGCTGATGGGAGGCGAGAAGGGGATGTAGAAAAGGGGCGACGGGACTTTCGCTGCTCAATTAGCATAAATAGGGCCCGAATTTGCATTCCGGAAAAATGTCGGCAGGGGAGGAATAAGGGGAAAAAAGAAAAGGCGACGCCATGGTGGGGGGGGAGTATACAATATACCCATCTGGCCTTGTATCCCTTTACACCAGGCACTTCCACTCACTTTCTCCCCACATACTAGTATTTCGCGAAAGCGTGCGCGTGTGTGTCATATACAAAAAGGCAGTAGTGAATGTTCTTATAACGAGAAACAAAGCAAGGCATTCGCTTTCGTTTTGAAGAAGTAGCCGCACGCTTTTATTCAGAGGGAAAGCGAGTACAGGGAAACGCAGGGCATGACTGGGCGATTATACGCTCTGTGAGCCGTGAAAGAGAAAGCGAGAAAGAGAGAGAATATGAGCGAGAAACGGGGAAGGTAGCGAGGAGGAGGTGTAGGTTATAAACTTATAAGTGCAAGCGCGTTAATAGTACTCACTGTTGGGCTAGTAGGTGCATGTTCAGTATGAATAGTGAACTTGGCGCCAAATACACGACCTCGTAGGAACAGAAGGAACACATAGACATTTAGTCTATGAAAACGAACGTCTTTACCAGCGCTACTACAACATGTCTACCTCTCTACTGTGCTTAAAAGCATCTATGCTTAAATGGAGACATGTCAGCCGTTATTGTAGTAACTGGTTGTAAAGAATCACAAGCGAATCACGAGCCAAGCATCACGAGGAGCCTGGGAGAAAAGGAGAATCGAAAGAACGGCAGTCGGGCAGCACAGTCCTGCAGAATGCAGACAGCAGCGGCAAGGCGCGCAAGGTTGGCACTCAGAATACTCGATTGCCCAGAGGAGGAATTATTGATGGGACACCGAGACGAGAGCACCTTCGCTGCACTGAAGCGATGAGGGGTGGAAAAAAGAACAGTGCAACAAGGTTTCAGCCGCGAACCTTTTCTCCCACTCTCTTTTTCCTTTTCAGGCCTAGTGGGAAAACTAACCTCGCAAAAGACTACAAAGGTAAAAAAAAAAATAAGGAATAAATGTGAACCACCTAACGACTGACTATCGTAGTAGGACGATAACGCTTTTCACTCCACTGTGCACGTCGGCGCACAGGTTACCCCTTTCGTCGAAAACGTCAAGGAGATAACCCACGGGTGACGTTAAAACGAAGATAAAAAAAAATAAGGAAAAAGAAAATTCGTTTCGACGAGTAACTGAGTTTAAGAGATCGAAGTAGAATAACTGGCAAATGGGCATGAGAGAGGCGAAGCCAATAAATATTTCAAGGGCGACTTATGTGCAACTAAATGAGAACCAGCTCGTAAGAAGATCACGTGCTGGCAGGCAGAAGATCACGTGACGCCAGCAGGCAGAAAAAGTGTTCCACACTCGCCGTCATGACTACGAGCGGCGCTGACTAACACTCCCAGGTTTAAATGCACAGATTCTTCCCGATAAAGTGGACAGGAGGATGACCGCCGCCGTAGCTCAAGTGGTTAGAGCATCGCAGGTTAGCATCGAAGGTCGCACGTTTGGTCCCTGCCGGTGGCAAGTTATCTTTTCGTCTACTTTAATTTTTTCACACTTATATCTTAATTACTACAAATAACATCCCCTATACTTTCCTTGGCTTGACTGTATGTCACTTCTCATTAATGTTGCGTCTAACAAAGAAAAAAAAAAAACGAGCCCTTAAAATTCCCCCTTCTTTCGTTAACCTGTACAACTGCCATTCGCGTGAGTGCATGAGACTCCGAACGCGACACGCAGCACGACAGAGGCGACGCTAGGGATTTGCAGACGCGGACGAAGAGTGATGACTGCAGTAAAACGAGTGCACCAGCGCCAACCAGTCCGTTCGCTCTCTCTCTATTATTTTTTAAGCAATGACGCTTAGTGAAATTTTCCTTTTTTCTTCGTCAATATCGCCTGAATGCAGACATGTTGAAAGACGAAAGTCACGGTCAAGTACGACATCAACGCATACGTAACATTTAAAGGGGCACGGTAGGGTAAACGCGTCTTTTTAGTTTTAGCTTTAATATCTTGGAATCTGTTTTTCATATTTTATTGTAAAATTTTGCGCGTTCAATAAGAGAGTTTATGGACTTCACTTCGCGTGATTTTTTACAATGCAGCTTTTCTTACTTTTCGTATTTGAGTACCAAATTTTATACTAATAATAATACCTGGGGTTTAATATCCCAAAACCGTGATATGTTTATCAGAGACGCCGTAGTGGAGGGCTCCGGAAATCTCGACCACCTGGTGTTCTTTAACGTGCACTGACATTGCACAGTACACAGGTCTCCAGCATTTCGCGTCCATCGAAATGCGACCGCCGCAGCCGCCAATTTTTAGACTGGGGTGTAAAGTGAAATTAATCTTTTCGCAGAAATAAAATGAGCATGGCTGTGAAATTTTGCATGCTAATTCCACATGACACACACACACACACACACACACACACACACACACACACACACACACACACACACACACACGCGCGCGCGCGCGTGCGTGTGTGCGTCTTTGTGTGTGAACACACAAGGTTGGCGGGATTAATTAAATCTGGGAAACGTAGGAAACAACATCCTCACACTGAGCTTTTCCTCATTGCACTGCGTTAAGCCGTGAAGCTTGCTTTACAAAATTTGAAACACTGATTGACACCACATGGCGTCAATCACTTTTTTTTTCTTTTATTCTAACACGACAAGGATGACACGTGCCTTTGACAGAGGTAGGTCTACGCATCAAAACGTCGGCCAACCTGTCTGGGCCACCTTATCCCCGTTTACATAACTTATCCTTCTAAGGAAGCATCGCAGTTCTTCGTTTAGAAACTGAAAATATCTGGTACTCTATTCCATATTCGAAGGTCACTGTTGTTTTTCGAACATGAGCATAGAATTGGAAAATTTCGCCATTCGAACATTCCCAATAAAATTTTAACAAAATCAAATAAAAACGCACCCATATCACTGTAATTTAATGTTCGGTCCTCTGAAGATTCCTACAACAACGAATGCATCTCCAAAAAGAGAAAAAAATGAGGAAGAAGGAAAAAAGAAAGAAAGGAGAGGGAGGATGTTACTTTCATTCGTTCATCGTAGAAGGTATAATTCTAAGTAACGAAAAATAAAGATACAAATAATAAAACAGGACAGAAATTGTGAAAGAAAAGATCTGGGCACCGTTTGAACACCATCGCTTTTTCACCCGTATATAATATAGACGAAAAAGAAAGTAAATCACAAGCTACGGTTGTGGAAAAATGCGCTAGCTAGGTACACCGTTGTCCGTGCTTCGTATACGTTGCGCAAATCTGCTTAAAAAAAAAAAGAATGGAAAACGAAGGGAAGGTAGAAAAACAAAGCGAGGTCTTTTTTGTGATCAGCACCTCTGGTCAAATGCGATAAATTCTCCGACGCGGGACCCGTCTTCTCTCGCTATCGAGAAATATCGTTAAAAATAAAAGAACGAAAGCATCGACCGTTCGGAAAATGCGGGGACGAACTGAGAAGGAAAGTGGAGTTGGCGACGTCGCACGGTCGAGCGCCGACTCTCGCGCGAAAGTCACGTTCGACGTGACTCAGCACAAAATGTCGCCGCCCGTCAAAGCGACCAGACTGAAGAAGCTAAAGAAATAAAATCTGCAGAAGCAGCAGCAGATGGCGACGACGGTATCCTCGCGGAAGCCGCTGCGTATCGAAAAGCAGCAGTGACGTAACGGGTGCGCCGCTGGTCTCGGAGGCAGCCCAGTTGACATGGAGGAAGGAAAAGAGAGAGAGCACAGCGCAACGGCGCAACAGGACTGAAACCCACAAGAGAGAGGAGTGTATCGGCCAAACCACGTGATACCTACGTCAGAGTGCGCGTGCGTGCGGTGGAGGCAAAGCTACGACAGAGCAGACGCGCAAGCATTCTCGGCCAATACGGTGGTCGCTCAGACGTCACGTGATGGGCCGATACCGCGAGGGAAGAAGCGAAGGGAAAGGTTTCAAGAAGCGTTCAGTTTGCCAAGACTGGCTGCGTGATGCAATGCTCTCTCCTGGTTTATTTCTCCTTCGATGTCGGTTCAATTCTAAAGGGAAAGATGAGGAGGAGCACGCGAGAGTAAAAGAAAAGGTGGACGAGAGAAGAGTGTGCGTGAGCTGGCGCAGTCCGTGCAAACATGAATCGAGCGTACATACACTTATACGGCGTTGAGAAAAGGTGACGGGCCAAGTTCGTGAATCAAAAAGAAAGCCACGAGTAAAAGTAAACTGCGTGGTAAAAAGGAGGACGAGATCGAGAGTAAAAGAAATGGAAGGAAGAAAAGAAAATGAAGCGGGCGACGGACGACGAGGAATTTCAATGCGTGTGTGCTACAGAGAGGGGGGGGGGTGTTGAAAAAGAAGATAAGGGGACGGCTTTTGCTTATTCCACTCAAAAAGCACGGCACGACAGACCAGCGGAGAAAAAAAGAAAACGACATTCCCAAGCTTTCATTCCATTTATCACTAGCTTTTTTTATTCCGCAACAGTTAAAGGTAAGACGAACCATGAACCAAGGAAACTAACAAGAACAGGGATGGGTAGATAAAGCGAAACAAGAGAGCGTGGCACTTCAAATTCTGGAAACAAGGTAAACAGCCAGAAAGCCTCACGAATGAGAAGCAAAAGCTGCTTCTTTTGAAGTGCCACCGTACTAATGTTACACGCATAAGTACACACGAGCTCGTTGTGCTCTTTTCGATTCGCCCCTTGACTCCCCAACAAACCTTCTTTTCTTACTTTTTTTTCCTGGGACGGTTAGGGAACGCCAAATCGAATTCGGTGAAGTCACGTTTCTTCTAACGACCGCTGGCCGACACCGAATCATACGGTTCTGGTCGATGCCATCTCGGGTGGGATTCGTTACACGCCTCATGACGATGAGAGCTTTTATATAAAACCTTATTCGCCCAATCACCTGCGAGAAGCAGCACTGTTACTCATTTTGTTCTGCGCGAAAATATCAAAATTTCGGCTCAAAAGTTTCGAATGTTGCACTGCGAACTATACGTGAACGTATAGCTGAATGGGGCTTATCTGTCATTCGATTACTGATACCCAAACCAAGCTAACGTTCCCATACTCTTAGCCTTTTCTTTAACATCCTCATCTCCACCCGTCTTTGATTACTCACGCTGCGCTAAATCGAACGAACTTGCGAAAGCGTAAGACCTCAAACGGTCGCCATGCAACAACTATCGTGTGTAACTCACAAAAGTGTAGCCAGCGACCGCTCACGAAAAGATGGAAAGGGGTTCGGCGCTCGATTACAAAGGAAAGTCAACACGGACTAGTCGCCAGGAAATATTTAGACCGCATGAAAAGCGCGTGTACGTATACGTAAGGCTCGCAGACATGGGCGACTGTATGGAGCAGAAAGCGAACATGTGTAGGTGTTGTTATAGTGCTATTAAAACGGAGATTACATATATAGTAAGATGATTAAAGCACAGTCGAAGACAGCAGATAATTATATGGCCCAGTGGCCATTACAAAACTTGCTTAAATTGGAATTGCCCGTAGAAAGAAATGGAGTAACGTAAAACTTGAGCGGATTTACCGTAAACGCAAGCTGCGCAGTTGAGCTGCGCCCGGGGAACGCCGAAATGCGACGCTCCTAACTACTTTCTGACCAATTTGGGTTACTTAACGCGACCACAAAGCAGCATGCACGGACGTTTCTGAATTCCGTCTTTATCGGTATGCGGCCTGGAGTCAAACCTGGGTCTAACTGCGTAACGCCACAGCAACGGCTGCGCCGGTCGATAGTGTGTATGCACACAATAGGACACCGCATAGGAAGACTTTCGCTCTGCAGTGGACGAGATACAGACCAGCGTTCATGGGAATGCGTGATAAGGGGCCGTAGATCGTGCTTCGGGCCGCGGTTCAGTTTTTTCTAGCACACATTATACGTATCGTGCCAGACCTGCATAATGCTTTAAACTTCTCGACGACATTCAACCACCTTATTGTTCGACGAGATTTGACAACGTGTGCTCGCATTTAACAAAAATTACATCCCACCGCGTCCAACTGCACCGCACCGCACCGCACCGCACCGCACCGCACCGCACCGCACAGCACAGCACAGCACAGCACAGCACAGCACAGCACAGCACAGCACAGTACAGTACAGTACAGCAGATACAGCACAGCACATGCACAAGCAGGTATGAAGGGATTTGAGGTTTTGAGTAAGTTTTACAAAGGTTCGCTTCGTTATAATGCATGAATTTTCCTTCAAGCGCGTGCACACAACTGACGTCGTCCTTCGAGAGAGGACCTGACACTTTACGAAATCGATATTCAAAAAAAAAAAAAAAAATCCGCGCGCAGACAACGCGCTGTATAAGCCCGCCGGCGTGAGCTCGCACACAGATACATTCCCGCCCTTTCGATCTCTCTCTAAGCCCATAACGTACGAGAAAAACGGTACGGCAAGCGCGCATCGGAAGAAAAGAAGAAAAAGAAAAAGGGGAATGGGGGGCGGCAAAGAAACGGAGAAAATCCCTTCTTGTGCATGCGCTGCAGCCGTCGCTTCAATCTTCAAGCATGATGGAACGAAGCCACGTTGCAGATGCTGCACTGGCCGACACCGCCAGCCCCACCCACTTATAATACGGCTCGTCGAGGCAGACTCGACGTCGTCAACTCTCTTGCGGATACGAGGAAACCGATATAGAATTAAGCCTCCGGTTGTGTATAGGTCTGAGCTCGCGATGGCTCACATAGACAAGAAGGACGACAGCCGGCGATCCTCGCATATATATCGAGGCCTCGCGCACAGCTCACAACTGCGCCGTCGGCGAGATGAACGTATCTTCGCCGCATATCATACCGAAGACGACGCCTTCTCTTAGGCCGTTATTCTGCATTATATACGGCTTGAAAGCGGCGGGCGCCACACTTGCTTATCGCATAGCGTCTCGAGTGATCGTTTCCGAAACAATATCAAAGTTCTTTTTTTATGACCTTAATTCCACTCGACTGGCATGAGGCTGGCAGTGAGGACACGGCAGTATATAGAACGCCCGCGCGAAGCCGTCAACGAAAGCGCTGAGAGAGAAGAGGAAGGAAATGAAGAAAATATACGGTTTCGCGACTCGTAGCACGTCTCATTTAATGAAGAAAAAAAAAGAAATGACGGCATATAAATTTGCCGCAGCGAACGATTCAAGAATTGAGGGCACGTCTGCTATTTGACAATGTGGAGCGTGAGAGCAGGGAGACGAGGGCTTCCGTTTTAAATCAAGAGGCGGGTGTCAAGACTCCTTTAACAAACAACAACAATAATAATAATAATAATAATAATAATAATAATATCAACAACAACAACAACAACAACAACAATAACAATAATAATAATAATAATAATAATAATAATAATAATAATAATAATAATAATAATAATAATAATAATAATAATAACCGAACAGGGAGGGTCAAATAAGGTTCATTTTGGTTAAATTGAAGCCCCATTGAGACTTGTTATAGCCCGAAACAATCCAGAACGATAACTGTGCACAAGACAACAAAAATCCCGGAACGTGCAGCCGGCAGCCAGAACGCTGTTGGGTGACGATATCAATCGGACAAGAGCAATTCGAACAGTCGAATAGAAAGAAGAAAGAAAGAAAGAAAGAAAGAAAGAAAGAAAGAAAGAAAGAAAGAAAGAAAGAAAGAAAGAAAGAAAGAAAGAAAGAAAGAAAGAAAGAAAGAAAGAAAGAAAGAAAGAAAGAAAGAAAGAAGAAAGAAAAAGAAAGAAGAAAGAAAGAAAGAAAGAAAGAAGAAAGAAAGAAAGAAAGAAAGAAAGAAAGAAAGAAAGAAGAAAGAAAGAAAGAAAGAAGAAAGAAGAAAGAAAGAAAGAAGAAAGAAAGAAAGAAAGAAAGAAAGAAAGAAGAAAGAAAGAAAGAAAGAAAGAAAGAAGAAAGAAAGAAAGAAAGAAGAAAGAAAGAAAGAAAGAAAAAAGAAAGAAAGAAAGAACAGAAAGAAAGAAAGAAAGAAAGAAAGAAAGAAAGAAAGAAGAAAGAAAGAAAGAAGAAAGAAGAAAGAAAGAAAGAAGAAGAAAGATAAGAAGAAGATAGATAGATAGATATAGATAGATAGATAGAAGATAGATAGATAGATAGATAGATAGATAGATAGATAGATAGAAGATAGATAGATAGATAGATCAGACAGACAGACACAGACATACAGACTACAGACTAGACTAGACTAGATAGATAGATAGATAGATAGATAGATAGATAGATAGATAGATAGATAGATAGATAGATAGATAGATAGATAGATAGATAGATAGATAGATAGATAGATTCGATGCCATGCAATTTCTACACGGTCTCCTAAGAGACAAGACGTCAAGCCGGCTGGAGTTTAATCGTTGCACTGTCGGCTCGACGCGCACGAGGGACCCTTCCGAGCTTCCAAGCCGCCAACTCTCGCACAGCCAGCCTTGCGGTGAGTGGCCGCGCGCCTCATCACAGGGAGGAGGATAAGCGCACGACTGGAAGTTCCGAAATCTCGAAGGGCCTTTCGCGCGGCCAGAAACCAAGGAAGTAGGGAGGAACTACACACACAGGCTACGTATAAAGGACCCGGAAAACACGGTTCCTCCTGGCACTTTCGAACGAGCAAGCGCGAGAGACATCCAACGAGCGGAGAAGCTGATGGGGGCAAGCGTGAAACGGTGTATAAAAGCCTCCGCCGGCGCCCACGGAGATCCCGACGGTTTTTCCCCGAGGGTGCAACATCGTCAGGAGAAATAGGGAGGAAAGAAGCTCTTCTCCCCGAGTCCGAATGAGGCGCCAGACCATTTGGGAGCACGCCATCCACGAAAGAAGAAATAAGAGTTGCGAATGTTCTACTTCTTGCGAGGCATATAAGTTCGAGAAAGAAAAATATGAAGAAGGAAGGGAAGGCAAAGGACCGTGGGATACGTGCCGTGAGGTAAGTGGGGTAAGCTTGAAGCTCAAGAAAAAAGAAGCCATGGCGACGCTTTTATAACGACGGCTCCATAGTTTCACGCGAAGCCGCGGCGAAAAAGGAGATGAAGACCGCTCACACAGTATACCGCAAGAAGGAAAAAAAGGACGGCGTCATTCTTTAGCTGCAGTGAGCTCAACGAGTCCGAAAATGACGCGGAGTAAGGATGAAGAGCACGAAGAAGACATTCGGGACAGCTATTCTTCTTCACTCCTTTTAAGCTTACGAAAGAAAATAAAAAGAAAGAAAAAAGAATTGCGGCGCGCATTTCGAATGCGCCTCCTACACTTGCCACCACTTACTGCTGCATACGCACCGCCGCGCACGAATATGTCGCCACGCGAACATATGGCACGACGCGTGACGTTCGTATGAGAGGCTTTCAGCGGGTCCGTCGGGTTTTCTTGACTACGCATAGCGCTCTTTGCTTTCGCTTCGGTTTTAAATATCTTTTCTTTCGTATCACTGTGAACCCCAAACGACGCTCATTTCAACCAAAACAGACGAAGATGATCCCTTATACTGTGTACTGCTTGGAAGCAAAGAGAAACAGCGATGGGCCGCGCTTTCGCACTTCAATGCATTCTATATATAGCACATGGTGCTTCATTTTTCCTTGTTAATCTTCCTTTCTTCCGAATGAGAGAAACAGCAGGCGATAGTATCTTTTGCAGTTTCGCGAAATGGTTGGGGAAAGAAAAAAGAAATGAAGCGAAATCCAATACCATACAAAGAAGCGCGCGAAAAAGGAAACGAAACAGTAAAAACACAGCAACGGAGCAAAGATGAGCGCTGTTTTGCAAGAGTACAGAGAACTCTGAGTATGCTATGCTCGAGTTCCCAGAAAAGCCGTACGGTAATGTGCCTACGGGCACGCACACACATCACCGGAAGAGTGATGTTTAGATAACGAGCGTGAACGCGGTACGCGCGCGCAGTGAGAAAAATATGAGGGAATATCAAAGCGAGCGAACACCGTGCGCCGCGCCTCGTCTATAACGCGGAACACCGTGTTTCGACCTGTTTGTACCCCATGGCTATCGAATGTCGCTGGTTATGTATGCTCCTTCGATAATGAAGCTTGCAGCCACCCTAAACCGGGAACTATACGCAAAACCCGTGGTATGACACTTAAAGGTACACGTACGATATCAACGCGAGAAAAAGGAAAGAAAGACAAACATAGAGAGAAATTAAACGAGACGTTGTTGACGAATATTGGGCAAAATAGGGTTGGGCTTGGTAACCTGGCACTGGCATAAACATTTTGGAGGTGGGGGAGTGTGGGAGAGGGTAAATGTTCGATGGCTTCTCATCCTTAGCCAAAGTTAAATCGTCTTTTCCGCCGTGCACCTAAAATAGTGCTTATAAATGAGGCATTCAGGGGGTATATATGAAGTAATCTTTATACAGAAGTCAGGGGCCTTTAGACGATGTACATAATATAGACTTTCTACAACACTAAAAAGGAAGCCTTTAGAGGGTGTCTGAACGGATGCGACTAAAGTGCAAATGTTAATAAACGGTCACCGTGAAATGTCAATAGATGATTGGTAGGTGGTCTACTCAATGTTAATAGGTATTTTTGCAAGGGTGGAAGCGTGCCTCGTATGCTCAAGGGACATGGCGGGGGGCGGGGGGGGACGAGACCACCGTCGCTTGGCCATTGCCACGTTTCACCTCATGGGCCACACCCGAGCCTTTGAGAGACTCTCGGCATCTGGCGAGTGTAGTATAGTACGGTCGACCGAGAAACACGGCTAAGAGCTTCTTCTGCCTCGCGGCGGCCTAATTAAGCCGCGCGTGGCTTCAGTGGCGCCATTAGCAGAATCACGCCGCCGCCGAACTACCGGCAACGTCGTCAGGCACCGCGGCGCGGAAGCAGCGCTAAAGGCACTCACTCCCGGCGCATCTGTCACTTCTCTCTTTCCCTTACTCGCTGACACACTGCGCGTTCCTTTCACGAGCAGCCGCGTTTTTTCTCTTGCAACGAGGGAAAAAGTACACGAGAGTGCGAACTCCTCTAGCTACTTCGGCAAGGAAACGCCCAACGCCTTGAGTATAGGGTACTTTTGCTCATCTCATCTCATCTTTCTCTCTCTCTCTCTCTCTCTCACACACACACACACACACACACACACACACACACACACACACACACACACACACACCACACACACACACACACACGCACACACCACACCACACACACACACACACACACACACACACACACACACACACACACACACACACACACACACACACACACCGGTATAACGTAGTGGTCACCCACAGTTCAGTCTCGCTATGCAGTAGCAACATGAAGTAGTAGTAGCAGGAGCATCATCCGCCGCTTCTGCATTCCTGGCGCTTCCTCGCTTGCTTACGGTTAGCTCTATACACGCGCCGCTGCCGCGGAAAGAAGCGCGCTGCCGCATGCGCGGGCACGCGCCACGCAACGAAGACAAATAGCCCTGGAGCACGACCCTGTCTCCGCCGTGCGCACGTCACCCAGTCCCTCCGCGAGTTGTTCCTCGCTGTGGAGTTCGCTGGCAACGCGAGGCTGTTGGCGAAGGAGTGCACACAGCAAGCGCGAGAGGCCGAGCTTTTTTTTGTTGTTTCGTCCAGCGGATGGCACGGACTGGCCATGAAGGGAACTCGAAGAGCGCGCGGCCTCCGCTCAGGCGTGGCACGTCACCGACCGACGCATGTGAGCGATGAGATAGCCTTGCAAAGAATAGTACGCATAGAGTTTCATTATAATACACTAGAGGGATATTTGGGGTTATGAGAGCTGCAACGCATGGCGTTTCGGCCAGCATGGGAATGATGGTATAGTACACGGATTTGCCTAAGCTTCATTCTCTCGGTTCGAGTGGTTCTGTGTGGCCTGCAGCCGCTTTGTCGCAGCATGAAGTTTCGCAAACGTTCACCAGACCCACTTCACCAGCATGACCCTTTCCGGCTCACCAATTCAGATAAGCTCACAAAGTTCACAGCGAGCCGTTTTTTTTTTTTTTTTTACCTAAGCAGAAGCCAAAACACAACAATGAACAAAGCCACAAGTGCGTTCGAAGCCGCAAGCACGAAGACTAGGCAAATCCATATGTACTACCCAACATTCCCATGGTGGCTGAACAGTCGCAGGGCCACAGGTTTTCTAGCAACATATTGTAGGAAACTACGATAATACGCCTACCATATTGTGCCATATATGGCTGTAGTGCACAGCGGTATGGCCTCAGAGTATGAAAATGCTCTGAGTCCACTTTCATTTCTGGGTAGCTAATCACTTTCGTTTTCCATCAGTTTCAACAATAATTTTTTATATGCTCGCCTGCATATGTGGTTGCGACTGAAGCACA
>NC_051178.1:170308654-170364825 GCF_013339695.2 Rhipicephalus sanguineus | reverse complement strand
ATTGAGGCTTGCCGTCGCCATTGCGCGGGTTTTTCGCCTATTTCTGCCATCCTCATGTCCGATCATGTCGCTCCCCTCCTCCGCCGTCCTACGGCGCTGGGCGAGCGGGGGTGACGTTAAAACCCCCTCACCCCGGCGCCGATCACGACGGTGGCGCCACGTTCGAGTCTCGCGTGCTCGCGTCTCGCGAGACGTTGCGCGCGGCGGGGGAGTCAGACCTCTCTGGACCTCGTGGGTGAGCACGCATTTTCTTTCCTGTCCGTCGGCTCCTTTGTTTGGGCTCGCTCGGACGGAGTTCGCCAACGGTGCCTTGCGCCAGCGGCGAGCGCTTACCTTACGTTGTCCTTTTCCGAACGCTAGGCTGAAGAGCGGTGCGGTGCATTCGCGCGTGGTCTTACTACGCCGAACCGTACCTATCGAAGCCAACGCGAGCGGAGTTTGCCCTTGCTCGAGCGATCGGGCCCTGTTTTGGTCGCTGATCGTGAGAGCTCGCAGCATAGTCGCGAGGGAACGTTTCTCTCAGCGGCGTGTCCCCGTGAGCCCTTTTGCCCGCGGAGACGTGCTCGCGGCACCCTTTGTGTTGTACTTTCGCCCGTGGCGTGGTTAAGCCTGTTTTGCTTCTCCCGCCGCCTTTGGGAGCGGGCGTTGTACTGCGTTTTGTGGTGTTGCCGCAGGCAATAAAGTGTTGCGGATTTCGAGAGCAGTACTGTGTACTTGCCGCGCTACGCTCGGCGCCTTGTTTGCGCTCGAACGTTGCGTGCAGCGGTGCGCTAGTTCACGCGAGGCGACGGCAGACGCGGCCCTGTGGCTCGCTAAGTCCGACCCCACGCTAGTGGCCGTACTCCTGTGAGGTACGTGCACACTACACTGGCGCCCAACGCGGTATCAAAAGCTCATAAGCTTTTGGCTGCTCTTAGCGAGTCGTACGCCTGTGCGTCTCGGGCTCGCCGCAACATGTCTGCTCGCGGGATTTTTGTCCGTTGACTTTCTGGCGGATGCCGCGTTGCACGAGGAAGGAGGCCAGTGCCTCTGTCGAGGGGCACCTTTGTGCACCCATACTTGTCGCAACCCCCTGTGGGGACGACACAAAGCGCCTGCCAGCTCCCTTGGAGATGGTGCGTCGTTGCGGACTGGGCCCTTTGCCCTACCCGAACGGTGCGCTCAGGCGCCTTCGACTGCTGCAGACCCTCCGAATGCGTGGCAGTTCGACGCACAGTGCTTTCAGTCGGTTCCCTGTGGAATTGACGGGCGCAGGCTTTGGCCTTTGCCGACTTTTGCCCGCCGTCAGCCGTGCAACCGACAGTTCGACCGCACGCTGAGCAGGCGCCTGTATTGTCGACGGTAGCCGCCCCAAGTGGCAATTATGTTCGACAGCAGGCAAATCCCGCTAGGAGCCTCTTTTGCTCTGGGAATGGCGCGCAGGGCGGTAGTCCTTTTGAAACCGCTCCACTGATCGAGCTGGGAGGCTGTTCACCTTCGCTCGACCGCGCCGCTAACGCACCAACGCTTCCTGGAAGCAGGTGCGACGCAGACGCTGCTGCAAAACGCCGTCGAGATGATCCAAGCGCTCTCGGGAGCTGTCCAAACGCTTTCGGCCGTTCCGAAACGCGCCCCCCCCGCTGTTATGTTGCCTGTGCCAACATACAGCGGATACGGGGATTTGCTCAGCGCCCGAGACTACCTTGGACTCTCTGTCACGTTATCAGAGAGCAATGGGTTTGGACGATCAGGAGGTGCTCGGGCGCGTTGTCCCGGCTGCACTGACTGATACGGCGGCGAGGTGGTATCGGCTTTCCGGTTACCGAGCAGCAACCCTCGAGGAGTTCCGCGCGGCCTTTCTGCGCGAATTCCTACCCGCTGACTACGAAAGTAGGATGCGGCGAGAGCTCGAGCTCCGTACACAAGCTCCTGATGAGTCGCTTCAGGAGTACGTACGCGCGATGGACGACCTTTTTTCTATCGCTGAGCCCAGGGCCTCGAACGAGGAACGCGTCGAACGGGTGATTCGGCAGGCACATCCGACCTTTTCGGCGTACCTGCGCGGCGGTCGCTTCCGCGATTTGGAGGAGCTGGCCGCCGAGGCAAAGCGCATACAAGGCGACCTTCTCGCCGCGCGTGCCTATCGCCCGCCGCCGCCAGCCAGCGAGGCGCTTGAGCCGCGCTGCGCATGGCGAGGGGCCGTGCCCCAACAGCAGCCCCACGGCGCTGCCTTTGCGGCTGCCAATGGCTGCGCGTGGGAGTTGAGCGCTCGCGCTCTTGATCCCTACACGCACGAAAGGCGGGCAGCCTGTGCTGCACCACCTGAAACCCACACGAAGGGACGCCATTCGACCCAACGCAGTGTGGGTGACGCTCGTCGATACTATCCTGTGATAACGTGGCGAGCCGATCACAGCAGCTCGAGGCTGCTCCGTCTCGTGAACGAGACCGAGATGGAGTGCGCTGTTTTCGCTGCCGTGAAAGAGGGCACATAGCAAGGGAGTGCACCGTATCTAGGCCTCCTGTGAGGCAGGGAAACGGATTTGCGGGTCGTTCGTGAAGGCACGGGCGGCCCAACCTTTGCTTATCCCCTCTGCGTACAGGGCAAGCAGTCTTGCTGGTACGCACGCGCCGTTCATTCCGGTCATTATTGCCGGCCGTGAATTTTCGGCGTTGCTGGACACGGGCGCTAGCGCTTCGTTGTTCGGCGCACAGGTATTGTCCCACTTGCAGAAGCATTCGGTGCGCTTGCGGGACTGCCGAACGACATTCACTCTTGCGACAGGCGTGGCCCATTCGGCTGGCGCCGCAAGGTTGACTGTCAGATGGGGAGATCGAATGAGACGCGCGCGTTTTGTTCATCTCCCAGGGCTCAATGTTCCTGTGATTCTCGGTCGGGACTTTCTTTTGAAGACCGGGATCGTTGTGGACATTGCGAATGGCGGCTATCGTGATGGGCCCTTTTCCCAACTCAAGCCGTTCATCAGCCCGCCGGCGCTTACTGTTGCCTTTGCCGCAGAAACGTCGGAACCGTGCCACGCGGAGAGTTCGGGGTCATACCCCTGCTCAACGCATTCCCCCTCTCACAGTCCCCTTTGGGAACGAGATGCACGGCACGAACCGTGTCGCGCGCAAACTTCGGGGTCATACTCCGGCAGTACGCGCTCGTCGGCTCGAAACCCCCTTTTGGATCGACCGACACGACACGAAGAGGCACCACATCCTTTGATCGCCTGTGCGACTCATTTGGATGATACACAGAAGGCTCGTCTGTCGGCACTTTTACGGCAGTACGACGAGCTCTTCACCGATCAACCGGGCTGCACCGATTTTGTCAGCCACGTGATCGAAACTGGCGACGCGCTTCCTTTGAAGTGTAACCCCAGGCCCGTCAGTCTCGCCAAAAGGCAGATTATCGACGGCTTGCTAGACGACATGCTATCGGCAGGCATTATTCGCCGTTCGTCTAGCTCCTGGGCGTCTCCAATTGTGTTGGTGCCTAAGAAAGACGGCAGTCATCGCCTGTGCGTCGACTATCGCCGTCTGAACGGAGTGACTCGTAAGGATGCCTATCCGCTCCCTACGATAAGCTCCATCGTAGGAAACCTGGGTGATGCACGGTACTTTACCACGCTTGACGCCTCGAAAGGTTACCTACAGGTCCGGATGGGTGAGCGTGACCAGTGCAAAACTGCTTTCACGTCCCACAGAGGGTGTTCGAGTTCACTCGTATGCCCTTTGGTCTTTGCAATGCTCCTGCGACGTTTCAAAGACTCATGGACCGCGTCCTCGGGGAAGCAAAGTGGTCATACTGCTTGTGCTACCTCGACGACATCGTGATTATTCACGAACCTTCGAAGAGCACTTGGCCCATGTTGCCGATGTGCTCGAGAGGGTGCGGGCTGCCAGGATGACGTTAAATCCCGCGAAAGCCCAATTAGCGCAGACCCGTATTCAGTTACTCGGGTTTACGCTGGGCGAAGGCTCCATTGAGCCGGATCAGGAGAAACTTCGAGCAATCCTCGATTTCCCCGTGCCCAAGGACGTACGTGGCCTTCGCCGCTTTTTGGGAATGGTTAACTTTTACCGTTCTTTCATTCCGTCCTGTGCCCGACTGCAGGCGCCCTTGACCAAGCTTTGGGTAAGTCTGCTGTTTGGCAATGGGGACCTGAGCAGCAAGAGGCGTTTTGCCGACTGTCTAGCGCCATTGCGGAGACAGCGCAGCTCAGACTCCCCGACCTGACCAGACCGTTCGTTGTTCAGACTGATGCGAGCGATCTGGGATTAGGAGCCGTTCTCCTACAGGATACGATGGCGTGTTGCAGCCGTTGGCCTTTGCCAGCCGCTCCTTGGTACCCGCGGAGAAAAATTATTCCGTTACCGAAAAGGAGTGCCTCGCCATCGTGTTTGCACTTCGGAAATTTGACGTCTACCTGATGGGACGAAATTCGTGGTGCAAACGGATCACAGTGCGCTCAGCTGGCTGATGCGGCTCCGTGAGCCTGCGGGCAGGCTGGCGCGCTGGGCTCTCCTGATACAGCACTATGACTTTGCAGTGCAGTATCGAAAGGGGAGTACCAACGTGGTAGCTGACGCGCTATCTCGTGCCCCATTGTCTGCCGAGAACCTTGATTCCGGTGCGACAGCCGCTAGCGGTGCCTTTGCACAAGCAAGCGGTGGGGGCGAAACAGCGGCTTCGCCGCCGTTCGGCGAAAAGGGCGAGTCCGCATTCGGACGAACCTTGGCTGCTATCCAGGCAAACAGCGCACCGCGACGCCGGCCAGCGGGTGAGCTTTCCGAAGGCCACGATGCCGAGAGCGAACCCGTGACGCCGACGCAAGCGGCGGTTGCTGCGGTCCTGAGTGGGCGCGATACCAGGTTCCCCTTTGGGAGAATGGGAATCGCTTTCAGCAGACAAGAGCTTCTGAAGGCTCAGCAAAGTGATCCGTTTTTGTCGCGAAATTTGCGACGGTCTCAGGGAGACGGAGCGCCGTTACGCTGCTTGCCCTGCAGCGGGCGCGGAAGGGGGGCTGGAACCAGCGTGTGTCGCTGAGTCCCCCGCGGATTCATATTTGCTGGACCATGACGGGCTCCTGCTGAAATATATAGCCACCGACGACGAGTCTATCGATCCGTTTAAGGTGGTTATGCCCAAAAGTCTGAGAGTCGCCCTGTTGCGATCCTCTCACGACGAACCCATGGCCGGTCACCTGAGTGGCTCCAAAGTTTTCGCAAAACTGAGCAAGACGGTGACCTGGCCCGGCATGAAGCGTGACGTTTATCGCTATTGCCGTTCCTGCCACGTCTGTCAAACGGTGAAGTCTAGGGGTGGCAAGCCACCTGGTCTGATGAAGCCGATTGTCAGTGAGCGTCCGTGGCAAGTGGCCACCTGCGATCTAATGGGACCTTTTCCCAGAAGTAAGCAGGGGTTTATTCACCTCATGGTAGTCGTGGATCACTTTTCGAAGTGGGTGGAATTGTTCCCTCTTCGGAAGGTGACAGCGCGAGCGGTGCTCGAGAAGCTGCAGGAAGTGTTTTGCCGGTTCGGCTTTCCGGAAAGGCTCATCACTGACAACGCTTCGTATTTCACCGCTCGGGTGTTTGGTGTCACGTGCCGTTCCCTTGGAATTGATCACTGCACCACTTCACCCTACCATCCCCAGTCCAATTTGACGGAGCGCGTCAATCGTACGCTCAAACCGATGTTGGCGGCCTTTGCCGAAAGTCAAAGGGACTGGGCAGACCATTTGAGCGAGCTCGCGTTCGCCATTCGAACATCCGAGAGTCGCTCGACTGGTTTCTCGCCCGCCTTCTTAAATTTTGGAAGGGAGTTGGCAAATCCGGTGACCAGTGTCATTCAATGCCAGCTCGGGGACGAGGAGACGCAGCCAGACTGTTCGGCGTACGCGTCACAGCTTCGGGACCGGCTTTGTCGAGCTTTCTGTAAAGCGAGGCAAAGTTTGGCGTCGTCTAGGGCTCAGCAGAAGGCCCAATATGACCGCAAGCATCGCGACCTAGCATTTGAGGTGGGCGATCTTGTCCTGAAGCGCAACCACGCCCTTAGCGACGCGAGTAAGGGGTTCTCAGCCTCGCTCGCTCCTAAGTGGCTTGGTCGGTACCGAGTGGAGAAAGCTTGGACTCCACTCGCGTACTTGCTGAAACATCCCATTTCGGGAAAACTCAGCCGTGCCCATATCGCAGACCTGAAAGCTTTTGTATCACGGTCTGACGAGCTCGCGCCAGCGCCCTGTGGCACTTCGCGCAAGCAACGGGGCACACCCGGTGCGGCGGACCGCATTCGGACCACGCATCCGTATAATCTGAGGAAGCGGTCACCTTTGTGATTTCGCGCCGGACGGCGGACTCTGTTTTCCGCAACCGAAGGCCCTCAGTTACTTTCTAGCCTCAGTATGCTAGCTTCTTTACGGCCAGTGCTCGTAAAGAAGTCGGCCCGCCCAGTTTGCTGCTAGTGTTTTTTTCTGTTTTATTTGAATACTTGTGTATTTAATACGTTTTTCGGTTGTGTTTGCCGCATATTGAGTGTCATTCTGTTCTCTTACTTTCTTTCCGTGTTTTATTTCTTGTGCCTGCGGAAGCATTCGTGAATACTGGTTGCTTTGCGGGGGGAGAGGAACGAAGGACGCTTTGCGCCTTCCCATGCGAGCGCGCGCGGTTGGCGACATGACACCACGAAAAGTGAGGCGCAGTGGCCTTGAACGGCGAACTAGCGCCGCGCTTGGCGAAAGCGCTGCTATGTGCGGTGACGTGTGTGTGTGCGTGCGTACGTGCGTGGTGCATTGGTGCGTGCCTGCAAAGAGTGCGCGTGGTGAATTCACCTCATCTACGTGGACACTCGGGTCAATGACCCGCTGACGCCGGACAGACCAGCGGTGCCCTGCTCTTGGCCGTCGTCGAGAAGCCTGGCTGCCCTCTCATCATGGCTCCTGCGCTAGGCCAGCTGACATAGCAGCTATGCCTGCTCTCTGCCAGGATGCCTCGCAGCCAGTTCGGGCCGGCTGTCCCAGCGTGGTCTTCCGGTATCCAGCCGAAAATTCGGGACCTTCGCACCACCACAGAAGCGGCGTTCGTCGAACTCACAGGCCAATCGTCGTCAAGAGCGACGCGCCATCAGTGAGCCCGTTCCCGCCATGAGGACTTCAAAGAAGCCTCCTGCCACCGCCTCCCCTCCGCGCTGTGGACGCTCTTTCGCGCAAGCATCACGAACACTTGTCTTAATTTCCTTTACCTCCCTTCCGCAGCGCCATTTTATTGTATTAGGTGTTTCCAGCGTATTGTCTTTGTTATTGATTTTTCTCGCATTATCATGTATTCTTTTTTTTTTTAGCAGCAGTTCCAGGGCTGGACTGAGGCTAGTGGTTGCTCATGGCAGTGTTATTTTAACTGCATGGGTGACCGCCGGCTGCCTTTGCAGACCGGTAAAGGGCAAATTTAGGAGAGGGGGATGTGGGGATTGAGGCTAGGCCGTCGCCATTGCGCGGGTTTTTCGCCTATTTCTGCCATCCTCATGTCCGATCATGTCGCTCCCCTCCTCCGCCGTCCTACGGCGCTGGGTGAGCGGGGGTGACGTTAACCCCCTCACCCCGGCGCCGGATCGCGACGGTGGCGCCACGTTCGAGTCTCGCGTGCTCGCGTCTCGCGAGACGTTGCGCGCGGCGGGGGAGTCAGACTCTCTCTGGACCTCGTAAGGTGAGCACGTCTTTTCTTTCCTGTCCGTCGGCTCCTTTGTTTGGGCTCGCTCGGACGGAGTTCGCCAACGGTGCCTTGCGCCAGCGGCGAGCGCTTACCTTACGTTGTCCTTTCCGAACGCTAGGCTGAAGAGCGGTGCGGTGCATTCGCGCGTGGTCTTACTACGCCGAAACCGTATCTATCGAAGCCAACGCGAGCGGAGTTTGCCCTTGCTCGAGCGATCGGGCCCTGTTTTGGTCGCTGATCGTGAGAGCACGCAGCATAGTCGCGAGGGAACGTTTCTCTCAGCGGCGTGTCGCCGTGAGCCCTTTTGCCCGCGGAGACGTGCTAGCGGCACCCTTTGTGTTGTACTTTCGCCCGTGGCGTGGTTAAGCCTGTTTTGCTTCTCCCGCCGCCTTTGGGAGCGGGCGTTGTACTGCGTTTTGTGGTTGCCGCAGGCAATAAAGTGTTGCGGATTTCGAGAGCAGTACTGTGTACTTGCCGCGTTACGCTCGGCGCCTTGTTTGCGCTCGAACGTGCGTGTGCAGCGGTGCGCTAGTTCACGCGAGGCGACGGCAGACGCGGCCCTGTGGCTCGCTAAGTCCGAACCCACGCTAGTGGCCGTACTCCTGTGAGGTACGTGCACACTACAATACATACATACATACACACACGATGTGATCAAGCGCTGATTTATATTAAAGGAATAAGGGGCCATCTTACATACGCATACGCAGGAGTATTACTACATTGTAGAAATCATACCCGACGAACAGAAACAGTTATTACTTGCTTATAAAATTGACTCACGGCTCCATACAGAAGACCCACTGGCACATTCCGGTGAATTTCAAGTGTGACACCACAAAGCGTGTAGGTTCTCAGGATATTTGAATGCATGACAACAACGCCTATATTACCCTCATTAGCAGCACTGAAGATATTGAAATGCCCTTGCAAACTATCATACGGGTGGTGTGATACTAAAGCAGCCTGGTTTCTCCGAAGCAGTGGCGTCACTTGTGACACCACTTGTGTTTGACGTCACTATGACAAATGACGTCAAATAGGTGACGTCGCGAAGGACGCATCGACGCACCGGTTTGACCGGGAACTACAGCAACAGGAGATCCGGTGTTCCTTTTCGCCGCTGTTATAATAATCAAACGCTTCCCATCACATAAGTGCAAACGCACTTTCGCATGTAACCGTAATCGATCTGAATTGGCTTATAGTACTTATATCTCGTGCCACTTTAATTGCGACTAGTTTAACAAGTTAGTGTACATAGCAACGAGATATAGACAACAAACAAACAAAGGTTTACTCGCACTACTCTTCAAATAGGTGTCCTATATACACGGTTCGGCAGCTCGCGGCTGCAAAATTGCGGTAAAGAAAGGCACTTCCAGACAAAGAACACGCGCCTGTCGCATCCGTGGAAATCGAGGCGAGACATAACACGCGGTATGGTGCACAACACAAAAAGGTGTATATAACGTCGCTCAGGCGTGCAAATTACCTCGCACTCACAGTAAGTGAGGAGCGAGAGTGAGGCTCGCGAGGAAAAGCTTTTTCTAAGCGCTTCCTCTTATTGGTTACTACGTCGACCGACGGCATGCCAACAACTCGTTCGCGGCGAATCCTTTGTCACGTCCACTAAATCCCGCAACGTCGAGAACAAAGAGTTCCCAACATTATACCTCTTGTCTTCCAGGAACTGAGGAGAACACTGATTCCAATATCGAAGAACAGAAATTAAATAAAAAAGTTCTCGCGGACGCTTCGTGAAGCTCGCAATCCACATTAAGTGCGTATTAACAGCGTACGTGTACAACACACCATACGTATACGCATTCTGTCGCGTAAGTTGGCGCGGGACGCAAGCATTAATTAGCTCGAAACAAAAGGAGTCGTCCCGCCATATGGCGACAAGCGGAAAATTACGAGTGCGTTGGGGGAATCTGGCATGACAAAAACAGTAGGCAGCCATTGGCGTAGCCGGGGGTTCAGACCCCCTTGGAAATTTCGCAGTTTTCATTTGTGCATATTATACACGCACACATACAAACGGACGCGTGAACATACATAAAGTACGGTTGAAACCCCCCCCCTCCCCTCTCCCAAAACATTCTTGTTATGCCCATGTACGCAAGATCCACATAAAATAAAAATAAAATAAAAGTGAGATGTGTTTCATTTGCCGAAAAAAGTACAGAAAAACGAAAAAAGATATCACGCGTGCGAACTAAAACAGACTGGCGGGAGGGAGGAACAACCAGAAAACACTGGTTTTTACGCCATTCCGAATCGTTGCTGCAGCTTCACAACGTGTGTCAGTGCACGCTTGTGTCAGCGGAACTCAGTGGAAAAAAAAATAAAGGGAAAGAAGTCCGGCGCTTGCATTCCACGGGAAGAGAGAGCTCACAGAGGTGCGCAGAACACAGACAGGCAGCGGAAAAGTGGGGGGTATACACCAATCCCCGCCACGCGAAATTCCAGGCGCCCAAGCATGCAAACAGAGGCTGCTGTCTGTCGTTCACTCGTGCGCAGACACATAAACTGCGCGGCCCGATAGACGCACGCATGCACACACACACGGGCGTTCTTTCTCTGCGAATGCGTCAGCGCGTTTATACACGCCATGCGAGCCCTGTGCCCCGCCACCCGAGAGTCAAACCGAACTGAAAGGGACCCGCGACAAATTCGCAAAGCGGGGCGTTAAGCGAGACAGCTAGACTCGGCGCAAACTCGATCGGTATGGTGACGCTGAAATGTCAAAAAAAGAAAAAAAGAAAGGGTTGCTACGCAATGGAAAAGAAAGGAATGTGAAGCGCTGAGCGAGAACAGCGCGGCAGGAATAGGACAACCGGCGTGTGTACACACACACACACACACACACACACACACACACACACACACACACACACACACACACACACACACACACACACACACACACACACACACACACACACACACACACACACACACACACACACACACACACACACACACACACACACACACACACACACACACACACACACACACAAACTCCTACTTTGTAACAAACAAAACCAGGAAGAAAGTTATGAAAGATTCCAACTAACGAAGGGTAAGCAAAGTCCTAACTCGCTGTTTTGTATTCACGTGTGCGCGAATATCGACGTCTGCGCTCGCTTACTGGATCTCTGGTAAACAGATGACGTATTTGAACGTCAGTCGCTTTTTCTTCTTTAATTTTTATTTGAACATACGCTAGGCCCGTCATGGTCCGTGCCTGGGTGGGTACATAATAATAATAACGTTTAACGTCCAGAAACCACGATATGATTATGAGGTAGCAAAATCGCGAGTTGGGATACATAGCCGGTGGATGTTCGTCGTTGCGCTGGTATGTATTTTACGATGATTATAAGGGACGTTGTAGTGGAAGGCTCCGGAAATTTCGACCACCTGGGTGTTCTTTAACGTGCACCTAAACCTAAGCGCACGGGCCTCGAGCATTTTCTCCTCCGTCGAAAATGCAGCCGCCGCAGCCGCGATTCGATTCCGCGACCGTCGGGTCAGCGTTCGAGCACCATAACCACTGAACCACCGCGGTGGGTCCGGAGTGGGTACAAGACCAGTTTTTTGTTTGTGAGAACAACAGAGTATTTTCTGTAATTACAAGCAATGGTAAATTATTGCAATGACAATTTAATACAACTGATGCGATTTACAAAGCAGCGTCACCAGTTTCACAACACGCAGCAATGTTTGCAAAGGTATTCCGATGAGAGATGTCTCTCCGGAAAATGGAGTAATTGTGAGCATCGACACGACTTACGAATAGGCGCAACTCTATAGGCGTAGCTCTTATCATATCACGACTTACGCATCATTGTAGGTAGCGCAGCACTTTACGAAGGACGGATACAGAAAGGACAAACCACAAGCGCCAATGATAGGCACCCTAGGAGATAGGATCAAAGAACAAACATGAGCAGCCGATAACCTATATATAGTAGGCATCAAGAGCAAAAATGCATCTGGGCACGACAGATAACCGGTGTTCAATTATAGCGTCAATATGGATACCAAGAGATTGGAAGCACGCCCGAGGACGGCGGAGGGTTAGGCGGAGCGACAAAATGAAGAAATTTGAATGCGTAAAATGGAATCAGCTCGCGCAGCACAGGGTGGGTTGGAAATCATTGGGGCAGACCTTCGTACTGCAGTGGACTTAAGATGAAATTATAATGACGATGCTTCCACGGATTGCTTTGCAATGTAGCGTGTAACATTTGATTTGATTTGATTTATCTGTTTCCATTTACGCATGCGCGCACACACAAATGCATAGACTCAAATATTAGTAAATGAAGGAGGAGAAAAGCTGCACGCACTGATGCGGCTTCAGGGACGTTGAGGGACTTGGTGAACATGGCTACTTGGTGTCGCGTACGAAACATTATACAATATACTGAAACAGTGACCATAAAAACATTGCGCTCCATGAAACGGGAGAAAGACAAGATACTTTTCTGAAACGAGAAATGAAAGACAATGCCCGATAATAAGAAAAAGAACACGAAACTTCATAACGTGCATGAATACACAAATAAGAAAATACGCGGTTCCTGTTATATCTGTCCGTAACGCACGACTCGCGCAGTGTTCTCCGACATGAGATATTTATCAGGAGACCCTCGCCTATCACTCATGTGGCTGCAGTACTGCAACACTTCTCTGGGAAATCGACCGGCTGCAGTATGTAAAACGACGAAGCGTTTCCTCGGAAGACTCATCTCCGGTCTCCAGTGCTTGAAAGCGCGAGTACAAGCGTACGACCAACGGAAAAGCTGTCTCGTTCGACAGCTACACAACACAACACAACACAACGACCGAATACACAACACGACCGAGAACGGACAGATGCTGCACGCAGAACCACACGAATGAATATTTTAACTGCATATAACGCAATAACTTTCTTTGCTCGTACTGTACTCGGTTACAGCTGAAGAAAAAGTGTTAGACCCACCCATAGCCATTACTGTCCCTCCCACGGAGAATCTGCCTACGTGTTTCATCCAATAGCGCTTACTCATTTTCATGACGTCAAGCACTTCTCGAGCGTTTCGTATAGTAGTTGACTTTCCCCATACAAACACACGCTTGGTGTCACTGGTTTTAGGGCGGAAAATTGAACGCCCGGGTAAATTTCGCCAGGGATTCGCTCCTCGGCCAAACGTAATGTTTCAGGTAATAACGACGAACCTTTATTTCTTAACATGCGTGGATTTTAGACTAGCCGGGACAAAGTACTTTCGATTAGAACGAAAACCAGCTAGCACGACTGTCTTTCAAGGGCAGGCGCGCCGCGGTTATGTGGGCGGAGTTTTAATTCTTTAAGGTTGTAATCGACTATAGCAGTATTTTCTTGCATTTTTGTTTGTCGTATTAGCATTATATAACGTTCCCATTCCTGCAATGGCCCTAAATAGGACTGCAGTAGTGATATATATATATATATATATATATATATATATATATATATAAACTGAACTACAGTCATAAGCACAGGCAATTACGAAAGTCTCTGTCTGCTAGTAATCTTCAAAACAGAACCGAAAATTATCAGCTGGGGCGTCGTTCGCATTGTACAGTAACGAGACTTCTCTTGTCTGTGCACGCAATCAATACCCTTACGCTCAATAAGTGCCTTAAAATAACCGAATAAAAACGCCTCTCATCATGCGCAGACGTTAGAGGGGCAATAAGTATTGTGTCAGTAACCAAATCAGGCACGATCTAGGCCTAATTTGAAGAGGTTATGCGTGCTCGCACCACAAAGCAACACAAAAGCTGCGCTATGCCATAAACGGTCCAGAAATAACAACGCGGCACAAAAACTCGCGAGCAGAAAAATTAGAGATGGCAGAACGCGAGATGGCAGTATACAAAGAAGAAAACTTAAGTCTGTTCCTCCTTTCATCCTTGTTTTTGACTTGAGCCTAATATGGACTCCAAGCTCCACATTGCTTTTGTGTGCACACGTGTGCACAGAGAGATGAACAGAAGATGAAGATCCGTCGTTACTGGAGAGCAAACTGTAATCACGACGGACTTAATTCTCGACGTCACCGTCAGGAGCACGAGCAGCGTGAACAGTGCAGCGATAATGAAGTCAATTATCGGAGGCTCTCTATAAACTCACATACTGAGAAATCACTGCGATAATTGCCCATACATCTCAGTGAATACATAAGAAACAAAAACAACGAAACAAAAAGGAAGGAACTATAATCTTTCGTGCCTGCAAATTTGCTCCTCACAAATCGAAAAAAAAAAAAGAAACGCCAGCCTGTTAACTTAGCACTCTGCCCAATCGGCTCGTTAGCAGCATAGCGCGCGGCAGTCATGGCTAGACAGCGGCGTTTTGCGATTAACGGTCGAACTCTCACCTCCCGCTTCTATGTCAGCCCTTCTCTCGCTCTCTCTCTCTCCCCCCCCCCCCCCTCCGCCCATTCCCCAATTGCTACTGTGTCATTTTTTCGCTAACACGAATAGATGGGTGCCGAAGCTAGGTGATCAATGTGGCTTGCTGTATCGCTATGTGCAAGAGAAGCCGCGCCTATACAGACAGCGTGATCGATGGACGCGCGAACAGATAACACGGAAGCGCGCAGCTGCGGAAACTGGAGCTGCCGTGACAATGGTAACGGGGGGGGGGGGGGCCAAGATGGCGGCCCTCTTTTGACGCGAGTCCGACGCGGCGCTATCTTCGCCGCATGCTGTCTCTACGCCTTAATTAATTAACGACGGACTAAATAGAAGCAACGAATGAACTCTGTATATACGGTTCATTTATAAACCTTGGTTGTGTGCACGTCGCATTTGATAAAACAAAAGAAAACTCACATGCGCGCGCACGCACGCACGCACGCACAGTCACTCACACACACGCGCGCACACGCACAGACGCAAGCACGCACGCTCTGTAAAGAATAAGAAAGAAGAAAAAACTACACAATAGTACAATGCAAAAAAAAGCTAGGGAGGGGCGAAGCATGTAGAGAAGGGTGTTTCAACTCCACTGACGTGAAATTTGGGCAGGGGCGAAGCATGCAGTGTGCGCCGGTGCTCCCCACAGTGAAATCTTTACTTTTTACAGCTTTACTCGCCACCGGTCCACTAACGCACCATCACTTTGCAGACATGTTTCAAGAAGTGGTGTTTCAAACAGATGACTTTACCGTAGAGATGTACGTTTGCGTCTCTGGTTTTAGATAAGAAACTGGAGCGCCTTGGTAAATTTCGTCGGGAATTCTGAGACCGCTGCTAAGCCAAACAATGTTTTAGGCAGTAACGACGAACCTTTATCTCATAATATGCATAGTATGGACCGGTGGCGAGTAGTGAGATTTAACCTATTTTTGTGGCGCATGCCCGTTTATGATGGACCGTGACGACGACATTGCACGCCGACAAGGCGAGACCCTATAAGGTGCTTCGCAACTAAAACATAAGCAAGAAACCAATAGAATATGAGAGAAAATCAAGATGGCTTCAATGTCGTCTCGGTCGCTGACGTCTCGACTGCATTGGCTTCCTACCGACCGCGGTGGTCTAGTGGGCTTCACTGCTGGTCGCGGGATCGAATCCCGACCACGGCGGCCCCATTTTGATGGAGGCGAAATGGTATATAGAGGCCCATGTGCTTATTAGATTTGGGTGCTTGTTGAAGAACCCTAGGTGGCCGAAATTTCCGGGGCCCTCCACTACGGCGTCTCTCATATATCGATGGCGGTACTGGGACGTAAACCCCCAACAATTATTATTAGCTTCCTCAACATTAGCGAAAACTTCAGAAGCATCATCGTGCCAAACGTATAGTAGTACGTCGGATGCTGTATTGCAGCGGAAAAAACTATACCAACGTCTATCCTTGTATGATACTATCTAGCATACATTCGAGCGGCGACTGAGAAAACCGAAGGAGGCGCTCGCAGTTCGCCCTTCTTTGCGATTCGAAAACTTCCAACCTCGCGTTCCCTTATTTTCTCGTCACGCCGCCGCGAACGCGCTTTGTATACCGCGCAGCAGAGCGAGGCCGCCGAAGCTGCGAAAGCGCACGAACTCAAGCTATAGGACAGGCAGTCGAATAAGGGCGACACGGACATCCGAGAGAAAAAGCGAAACAGATTCGAGGCTGGAGGCACGTGAAATAAAAAAGGCTCGGCAAACGCCATCTCCTCAATATATACCAGATTCCGCGGGAGGTGCGCCGTTCGTTCTGCGCTACAGCTCCGGCAGATATAGGAAACGAGTGGGGATAAAAGAAATACAAAACGAGAAAGGAAGGAGGAGGATGGGGAGTTTTCCGGGAATCAACGGGAGACACGCTTCCGGCATGCAAACTGCTCGGCAGATAAAGATTGGCGCGCGCGTACACACTCCCGACCAGGTCCTTCCTGCGACGCCAGTTCTCGATTTGCGCCGAAGACTTCCGCGTGGAGTCGTCGGCGTAGCACGCGGCTTTCTCCATCAGATTCGCTCGCAAGCCTTCGCTCTTGATTGTCTTTTTTTTTTTCGCGATCTTTTCTTCTTCTTCTAACAGATCCCTTCTAGTTCGCGAGCGTCGCCGTATCTTTTCACAGTGTTTTTCGCCGTTTTCTCCAAATTCTCGTTGCAGGCTTGTTTTCCTCAACCCGGACACGATCTCTTCGGGAACGAATATAGCGTGGCACAGTCTACGACACACTCCGAAAAGCGCGCAGGGTACGTGGAGGACCGAATGCAATTCGGCAGGCGGGCGCACGCTTTCGAAAAAGCGTCGCGCGCCTGTGCACTCGCCCATTGTGTACATATCGCATCTATAGGCGACGCCACCACAGCGCGCCAACTTTTACAACGCACGCGGCGGCTGCGAGGATAAGCGCGGGAAGAGACGAGATTTCGGCGCCGCCGATAGGAAGAATTGGCAGTGCAGTCATGTACGCGAGTGCTCTCTCTCTATATATATTGCCGCTCTATAGAAGCAATACAAATGTTTGCGCGAAGGGATTTCACGTGAAAGGCGCGCGGGGAGGCGAAAAAAGCGCTCTTCTTTTCGTTGAGCCTTTTCTCTCGGGGGACGAACGAGCATCTTCGCAAAAAAGGCGAAAATAAAGAAACAAAAAAGCTGCCTCGCCGGGAATGAAATTGGCTGTTTTCGAATTGCCCCACGCAACAGCGCTCGTTTCGTGTGTACGTGCTTGCGCATATGTATGTATGTATGTATGTATGTATGTATGTATGTATGTATGTATGTATGTATGTATGTATGTACGTACATATATATATATATATATATATATATATATATATATATATATATATATATATATATATATATATGTTCAAAAGCATTAAACTTGAGGAAGTGCCTCTCGTTTGGTCCATCCTTAAACTCCGAAATAAGGAAGCACGCCTTACATTCATCAATACACCATCATCACCACCAACATTATTAATGAAGATCAACCATTTTATTTTCACAGCGAAATGTATTCCAAATAGCCCTCGCCTCGCGCCTCATGACCCCATCTTATACTCTTTCAAGCTTCAGAGCGCGCTGCAAAAGTTCAAACATAACATATGAAGACAGCCACACCGTGTCTGACGCAAAGGATTCAATATTTTTGACAAATCCTGCATGCGCGAAAGCAAGATGAGTGTTGAGTCCATCTATCTTAACGGCCCCTCACGAAGTTATTTTCATATACCTTTGTTTCTAAACTAAACTTGGAGCCCTGGACCATAGTGAGAGATAAAAAAAGCCACAGTTTCGCCGCGAGGGCGAAGCAATGAATGCGATAACAACATACTACTGAAGTGTCACACGAAGAACGGCAAGCAGCCCGAAACGTGCAGCGCGCTGCTGAAGCACAACGGACGCACGAAAAGAACACACACGGGACGAGCGCGAACTAACAAGTGTCAGAGTTGTTACTTCCGTGTGTTTGAGCAGCAGCGCGCTCCTTTCGCGAACGCGGCCGCTGCAGCGAGCGAAGTGACATTCGTGGGCTCTGTAACATCAACGCAAATTTTCAGGTGAAAGCACAAGACGAACACACCGCACCCATCATGAGATAAGCGCGTGGGCGACTACGCCCTGTAGGGCAAAGTACTAATTGTAGCGGAGCGCGCATCGCAACGAGCGGGGCGACGACCCCTAAAGCTAAAGTCACTTTATCTAAAGTCACTTTATCTAAAGTGACTTTAGTTTTAGAAACTTTATCTCGCTGATAATGCAGAGAACACGCTGAAGTGCTACCGAGATCGGTGTACGGCCAACGGTGAATGGTGTATATAAATAGCTCGCCTTACTATGCTGACGGCGACCAGCGGCCGGCGACTGCAACGAGTTTCGCGCAGGCGCAGTGAGCACCGTGCCCGGTGCTCTTTCGTCGCGCAAACGGTTCGCTTCTCGACGCGTTGAAGCGCGTACAGTACACTGTAGAGCGCGGAAGCTGAAGGCAGCGGAAGACGAAAGAGCACGGCACACAGCTCGCACTGCGCCTGCGCGAAACTCGTTGCAGCCGCCGGTCGGTGGTGGCGTCGAGCTGCCGCTGCTGCCGCCACGCGCTCCGATGTTCCCTTTCTTAGTGGACCGCTGTGCACATAGTATGGGTCCTCGTTTGTTCGCGGCTTTCTATAAACCCCGCACTGGCTTGGCAGTAAACATGTCAGAATATCTATCAGAAACGCGCGCATTAGAGATTGCGGGTGCAGCATGAATGACGTATTTGCCGATATGTTATACATCAATGAGTCAATGGATCGCGGTTGACCAGATCAGCAAGCACTCAGAGCTAAAGCCAATGTCAGCACGGACAGCGAAGCATGAATATATCTAGGCTCACCTTGCATGGAGGTTGGCGGTCGTGACCCGTTGCCGAGTCCTGCAAGGCGTTTTCCGTCACTTCACCGTCGCTCTCCGCTACACTCCCGGTTGGCTTGCTCGCCGATTCACGAGAAGCACCTGATCACGTGCCCCCGAGTTGTTATCGAAACACTGCGAATGCAAGCAAAAAGCAAAAAACGTCAGCACTGCATTTAAGAAATAAGCACTATTCTACGAACACTATTCTAACACTGCAGCTTGTACTGATAACGTGGGGCGAGGAGCCGATATCTGTAACGAGCACAATCGCTAAACGTAAAACTCCCAGATCCAACAATGTTAGTTTGCACACAAACGTGTACAAGTATGTAATCCAATAAGGTCGAAGTCTGGGTCAGTTGGTACATGACGCTGAGGCAAAAACCAGTCAAAAAGACGCCGGACAAGGGGAAGAAGTGACACACACAAGGACTGGACTAGCAACTGTGCTTTATTAGCTGACAGCACCTCCCAGAAGAACCACGGCGCATGCGCTAATCACGTAAAACCATCAAGTCAAAACCCAAAACAAGAAAAAGCAAAAGCAGAAATTGGGCTACATAACGGCCAAGAATCTACCGCCAGAGTGACAGGAACTCGCATTCCTTCTGCAGTAATGAAATAGACGTACTGCTTACACAAAGGAGGTGCTGGGAGGTGCTGTCAGCTAATAAAGCACAGTTGCTAGTCCAGTCCTTGTGTGTGTCACTTCTTCCCCTTGTCCGGCGTCTTTTTGACTGGTTTTTGCCTCAACGTATGTAATCACCAGACTACGATGACGTCCGGCCTCTGCATGCGGCAAAACAGTGCAACCGAGAACAGTTGAGTGACGCACAATTGTCGAAGGCCTTCTAAAATCTAACAAAGACAGAAAGACGATGCAACTACAACGAAAGTTCCAAGCAAACGAATAACGATCTACAAGTGCAAGCTCGGAACAGAGAGACAGAAAGATCAGCGAGGAAAAAAAAAAATCATGCTGCAACTTCCAAAGTGCCGTTATGCCGTTCCCTATACAAAAGACAGCATGCGGCTGTGGTTTCAGTGCACACTTCAAGCGAGACAAAAGGAGACAAAAAACAAAAAAAAACAAAACACGAAAACATTAGCAAGTGGGGCTACTCAATTGAACGAAAGCAAAAGAAAAAAGAAGCAACGGAACAGTAAAACCAACTAACACAAGCCGAATCTTTTTCTTCGGTGCCTTGTATAACTACACACAGGCCGACGTACATACGTCGCGGCAAGAGTTCCCAATCGCCGAAAGGGAGAACAAGGCACATTTACGAGAACTCTCGTATTTCACCATGCTCCTCCTCCTATAACGTTGATCTTTTATACAGCGAAACCTTCTCTGTACCGTTTTCCCATTTCAGCGCACTTGCTTGGTGCAGACATAAGCACAGGAAAAAAAAGAAAAAAAATGAAAAAGGAGGAAACCAAACGGGCTCGGAAAGATTGTCACCACTCACCGATGGAACCCTGCACACTTGAAAAAACAAAACAAAAAAAAAGAAACAAATGCCCGTAAACGAAATAAAAGAGAATGAGATAAAAACGGACATACATCGTCGTGCGACGACACGCAATAAGAGTACTTCAACATCGTCGCCAACTCGCGGCAGGCCCATCCGGAGTTGGAGAGCAGCAGTATACTCTTGTTCGGCATTCCGAAATATATATATATATATATATATATATATATATATATATATATATATATATATAATATATATATATATAATATAATATATATATATATATATAATACGCGACAGAACACAGAGCGAAACGGGAGAAGAGTACACTAAAATCTAGAAGAGTATAGAAAAAGGAGTGGCAATAACGGAGACATCGGCGAGAGAAGTTTTCTGCGGAACCGCGACGCAGCTGACGCCTCGGTGACGACAACTCCAAAACGGTCGTTGTCGAGGCAAGCTCTGATGCGCGCTCTACAAAACAAACAAACGTATAAACACACACACACACACACACAAAAAAAAAGGTGTAGCGTGGCACGCACAAGCGTCGTTTTCATCTCGCAAATGCCCCACGGGGTGGGTACATAGTCAGGTTGTCTCTATAAGAAGTGGAGAGGAGGGAGGAGAGGGAGACACTGCGTATATACGAGGAATACAACACGCGTGCCACCAAGTGTAATTTCCGCTTCACGTATGGCTCGCCCACACGTGAACAAGCGCTCAGAGATATTCGGTTTGCTTCGATTCCTTACACTAAAAATATGCGGCCCCCGAAGAAGCAAACGGCTATTTTATGCGAAATCACGTAAAGGAGCTGACTGCGTAAACAAGACGACGACATTAAGATAGTAAGCTGAGCGAGTTGGTTGGTGTTCGCGATGAATTTCGTGCAGCGCTCACGAGTGGCACACGGGACAGGCGCTGTCTCGGGACAAACAGTATCGCTACCTGCTCGGCACATGCAGAGGTGTAAGATGAGGCTATTAGATGAGGTCATGAATCATCAGTTTTTATCAATGCTGTTTCGGTTTATTTATTATTAACTTTTTTTCTTTTAATGAAGAGCGGGCTAACCATTCGGCCCCACGTGTTAGTGATAACGGCCTGGTGTTCCTTCTTTTTCTTCTTGCGTTTCAAAATAAACTTCAGTTGAGAAACAGCGGCTGTCTCGTGTTCCTTCTTCCGTTCGTCGTCCTACTCGTGAGTGCTGCACTAAATTCATCAAGACGTCCACAACGGCCCCGCACCCCCTCCTACATCCCTCTCACGATGCTTTCCCTGTCGTTTGGCTCATCCCTCTCTGCGTCACTTTGCCGACGCAGTATCGCAGATAAGGTATACACACCGACAGGAATGACCCACGTAGCCCGACGTCAAGTACACTGCCAAACACCATTCGCTGCTCGCGTATTTAGAGATGTTTCGCGCATGTCCTGGTTCTCTATGCCGCTGACGGGTGACTGTGATGAGTGACAAGTCGCGTCGCGAAAACTTGTTCGGGCAACGTCACGTTTAATTTCAAAACGCCGTAACTACAGTAACACTCGTCAACAGCACTATGAGACAAGTTACAGTATAGCGCTCGCCTTCAAATCAACCAATTCATAGTAAAAAACAGCGCGAAAACACAAGGACACAAGGTTTCGCGCTGTTTTTTACTATGAATGTGTACCAACAAGCTCAAGTTCGCACGCTTCTCAATTTCAAATCAACCAAGTTTACTGTCTAAGTTAAGAACTAAAAAAAAAACAGCTGCTTGCAGTTACTGAGTATATCATACAGTGGAAATTGAAAAAAAAGGAAAAAAAGACGCTTCGACTGCGATAGCAAAAAAATTGTTTTTAAGAAGCCACGTACAGCGACACATACAGCATATGTGTCGCTGTATGTGTCATACATTCTGTATGGTATGTGTATATACATTCTGGGATATGTATCGTAGCACTTGAAGTGATTCTTCGCCTGCAACTTATTCTCACTTATACGGTCGACGGTCTGAAAGACGCAACGGTATATACAGACTCAAGGGTGCGCGACCGTCGTCATACTGCCTGCGACGTTCTCGCCAGAGTTTCAAAGTTTGTCCGCATATGGCTGCGTCGATGCCGAGCGAGACGACGTTTCGACGCTCGACAGGTAAGCCGTGTGTGCTGCCGCACGAAACATGGTCTCGCGCCGTTGCACTCAGCAACAACACCGTACGCTCGCTGGAAGAAAGCTATGCGAGGCCGCGGTCTACGACTATACGTGGACTCCGAAAGCAGACAACCGCGGGACGGCATCATTACCGGTCCCTTCCGCGGAAGTTCGGATTTCGGGTCGCGCCGTCGGACGTCGGCGCGTAGTACACGCTGAACGTGCTCCCATCGCGCCCCGTTTTCTTCCTCCTTTCCACATCCTTTCCCAAGACGCACAGCGCAACGTTCCCGATCGCCCAGCGAGCCGCCCAACGGCTCCTTCCTATCTTTTCTTCTAAGCGATGATATATAGAGGAAAAGCTTCCAGCGTATAACCCAGCTCCCGCATATAATCTGCACCCTAACTACAAATCGAGGGGGGAAAAAAACATACTCCAGGAAAGTTGCTTCGTTTGCATTACCGTGAAACAGTGCCGTGAAGCCTACCAGAGCACCGAAATTAGCGAATAACCCGTAGCCCAACTTTAGATACGAATTTTCTTCATATTTTGTGCGGATTATACGCAAGAAAATACTGTACATACAGACGGTAATGATGTACATTTTTCTTTACCAATATAAGAAACGCACTGCATGTTGTTTTTATTCTTACTGAAATGAATTAAGGCGGCACATCCGCGTGACAGCGCTGTTATGTATAACGCTTATTCGCGTTCCTCCTCCTCCTCCTGTGCGCGTGCGCGTGTTTTCGCCTCCTTTTCAAGCGAAGCTTTTTGTGAGTTACAGACTGCGGTGACGGCGTCGTCATTCGTTCTCGTACGCGAAAAGCCCGGCGCCGGCACGAATCGATTCTTTGAGCTTACAGAATGCGTCCCTTGAATGTGCGCCGGTCACGTGACTGTTTGCATGCGCCGTTTTTCAACAATTGAGGCTTCCTCGATCATGAGCTTCTCGGCGATCAGCCATTTCTGAAATGGCAATGCTGATCTTTTATCAGAGTCACTCGGCATTTCACGTTGCCTCATTTCATTGTTGCATGGACATGAACGCATGGCCTCACGTTCCGGCGCCGGCGCCGGAAACCCGAGTCATTAGGCACGATGCCAACTGTGTAGGCGCGCCCTCAAGTCACGACCGCAACCAATCAGAGTCGTTTCGTTTCCGCGGGGGAGGTAAAGGGCCCGAAAGGGTTTCGCGCGCGCTGCGCACCAACTTATTTTCCGTTAAGACAGAAAGAAAATGACAGAAAGAAAGAACGAAAAGCAGGTCTTGACAACGAATGTCAATCGTTCCGGTTTACTCTGATCCTTACTCTACGGGTTAACGTAAATTCTGCGTTTCAACTCCCCGAAGTTGCACAGCAGGGCTATACGAGAGACGCGTGGCTGCGATGGCTTCGGATAAAATTTTACCCACCCGGGGGAGAATCTTCAACGTACACACGCGACGCACACGAGGATTTTTGCATATTCCACCGCTTTCAAAATGCAGCGGCCGCGGTACCCGGAAATTGAAATCGCGATCTCGTGCTCGGCAGCCGAACCACGCAGCCACTGAGCCAATGCGGCGCGACCTTCGACGAGCTTTCCGAGACGAGCCTTTAGGTAATAAGGATAAAAGTAGGAGGTTAGTTCGCTATATTTACACCACCCCTACCGTTTTTGTTTTGTTTTGTTTCGTTTCTATCTTCCGTATCACCACAGAAATAACCTTCCCACGTGTACATATACTTACGAACACTAAGTCTTATTTATGAATTTTTCGTACTATAAAAAGCAGACACTTTGGCTTAAACCGCTGCCTTAAAGTTTAAAGCGGGCCGTCAGTTAAAATTTGAAACGACGTGCAGCTGCCAGTTTTATCGTATATGACGCATAAAAAAAGCCTGCCATTTCGTTCGCGATCACTTTAACAGCGTCGTCGTTGGACTGACCTTTACAACCCGCATAAATCGACTTTGAAACTATACGGCCGGCGACACATTTGGTTTTGCCCTTTTCTATGTATTTATAAAAACGGGTCACGTGACTGCACGCGCCAGCCCCTCTCCGCAAAGACTAACTAAACGTCACTCACGAAGCTATATATGTCGTAGTAAACGCACCGCCATGTGCGCTACATATATCGACATATACACGCGCTGCAGGTTCGCGCTCTATTTTTTTTTAAAGTCCCAAGCTTTCAGCTTTCGCGGGATCGTATACTCGATTTTTTTGTAATCAATAAATCTAAACGCAGCATACAACGTATGCTTCAGCGAAGTGCACGTACGAAATTCGAGAAAGAAAAAAAGTTTCAGCGCAGCTTAGGAAAATAGGGTCTTTAGAATTACGTATGTATGCATTTTCTATTAAAGGAACACACCACCTAATACTTACCTAGTGATGTGGCGCCTCAGATATGCGTAATGTTTGCTTTTTGATCGACAATGTACACAAGTATGAACCTAGTCAGCCGTTCAAGATGGCTGGCCCTTGGGCAAGTGGTTCAACTTTGGCCGAGTGGCTGAATCAAGTGACGTGCCGACAAGCAGAAAGACAGACAGAAAGACATACCAAAATTTCTCCGTTTAAGTATCCCAAGAAAGACTATCGTCTTTAAAAGTCTGGAGGCGACCTCGACGTTCGTGCACGGGTCTAAGAGGCCACGTATAAACAAACGCGTGGTTTAGATTTGCTTCGCCAGGTGCCGCAACGATCCAAGCTGTTCCCAGTTCTTCAGTGAACTCAATTAATTTTCATTAATTATGCGGACAGTTAATTGACCTTTATGTTAAGTAAAATTATCCTCCGATATCCCATGTATCCAATATCGCTCTTACCTTGAACAAGAAGTATCGATTTCTTTTTTTTTTTAGAAGGCTTCTTTCTTATGAATATTCAAGTATTCTACCGCAGAGTCATACCACTGCTTCCTCTTACGAACATTCGGAAAACCGGAATTACTCAACCGGAAGTGGTTCGCTTGGAAGAGAAACAAGAGTTTCAGTCGGTACTCTTATGCCTAAAAAAGAGATCCCGTCATCCGAAGAACTCCCGAGTGCGAACGCTAACCTGCAACAGCCCTGCGAAGTCACGACGCCTTAAAAATGCAGATATAAGCAGTGAGCGGTCATCACCGTTTACGAGCGCACCGTATATAACCCGCAATGCAAAGAAAAAAAGAAGGTATCGACACTGAGAAACAACGATACTCGGGGATCGCGCCTGCTACCCTTCACTTTGCATTTACGGCTCATAGCGCGCTGAATTATCGGGTGCCGAGAGAACGCGCTAACAGTTTGCTCAGTCTTTACCACGAGTGCTAAGCGCTACAGACGCCACAGCGGTGAATATCGCGATCGTGAACCTTTACAGCCACGCGGAATTTAAGTGGACGTGCGAGAAAATGAGTGCTGAATCAGAGAACAAAGAATTAAAAAAAACAATAGAGAGAGAGAGAGAGAGAGAGAGACAGGATCAGACAGAAGAATCGCAAGGAATTTCATAAAAGTGTCAGGGAACGGCGTTTTATCTCTCCCATTTGATTTCCTTTCTCGCTCAAGTGGCGGCGGCAAAATATTCAAAGAACAGAAGGGTGACTGAGCCAATGAGTATTCGAGAAGAATCGACGAAAAGACGATCAGCCACCGGCAGGCAATGACGCAATTTAGACGTCGACCCGCTCGAAATAGACAACTCGCTTTAGACAGGACGCGGGACGCCTCCGAACGGGCAATTTAGAGCACTTTGGAAGTGGAAAAACACTGAGCGAGAAAGAGAGAACGCGGAATATATATATAAAGAAAAAAAAAAAAAATATCAGAGAGAAAGCTCAGAAAGAGAGAGCGAGACCGAAACTGAACGATGCAATGACGCGGAAACGCAGCACTTTATCGACTCGAATTTGCGTTTCGACAACTTTGCAAGTAAAGAACGAAAACAAACAAACAACTCGGGCACTCGGAAAGACGGCACTTTCGTTCGCCCATTCTTTCGTCGCAACAATCGCGTGTCGAGAAGCTATCAACGCCTCCTCAATGGATGCTCGCGCACCGAACAGCATCCTCCCCACACGTCCTCTGCGCCCTTGCCGCAAATGCAAACACGACCCTAAAGAAACGGCGGTAGCATGCAGTGGCGGGCGGCCCGGCCACCGTTTCCGGTTCCGCTTCCGGAGGGGAAGTTCACGAACGACGGAGCGGCCGCGTCGATAATCCACGGCCACAGGGCGCGCGGGCCAGCGACTGTCGCTTCCACCAACACCCGACATCCCCGCTTCGATTGTACTATTCGTCTTCCTGGCAAGCGGCTGCCCTTTTTTCAAGCTTCCGGCATGCAGCGCGATTGGAACGAGCGACACCGAGTCGTGGCCAACGCGTGAGCATTGTGACCGCGGGCAGCGAAAGACGAACAAACAAGCCTCGCCATCCCCAACACGCGGACAGGCTTCATTCTACAGGGGGCGGTCCGTGAACGCCAAAAGCCAGCGACGTCCGATACAATCGCTGCTCTGTCGGAATGCGGCGCCGCGTCAGGTGTCAACGACGAGCGCCACGCGCCATTGCGCTCAATACGTACCAGCCTCCGGGCAGACACGGCGAGCCGAAACGTTTCCGCCCTCTCTACCCGTATCAGCGTGCGCAGAGACGCGCGTTCACACACGTCGCAGTGTAGCGAGACCGAGCGGCGCAGTTTCGGTTAGCCGACTATACGTGCGCAGCGGGTTATAGCTTCCGTTTATTCCTCGAAGTAGACATGAAGCGTTGTTGCAAAATCGTGGAAAGCTGTATCATATAAAGTGGGAAAGATCAGGGGTCCGAAGAGCAAGGGGGAAAAAAATGCGGCAACGTTATATCAGTATTGAAAGACCCTTGGTATATGTAGGAATTTTTTCCACAAAATCGTGTTTTATACACTAGCGGATACGGATGGCGTCAGTAATGACCACGGGTCGCTGTAGTCACTCCCGAACGAGCCGACTCATACTATATAGCGCCACACTCATTTCACAGGTATTAGATAGTGTAAAGTGTGTGAACAAGGGTGTAAAGTGTGTGAACCCAATGGCGTAAAGTGCACGAACAATGGTGTTAAGTGCATGAAAAAAGGGCGTAAAGTAGATGTGATGAAGTGTAAGAACGGACGTGAGTGTATGTGAGTGGGAACGAACATCAGCATGCATTCGAGTGAAACGGAGTGGATGCTAATGTCAGCGCGAATGAGTGCCGCTGAATGCGTATATGGAAGCGATCATTCTCATCAACAACAACACGCACACATAAGCGCGAGAGAGCGCAATGTTTCGACGCCCTTTATTATATTAACTTAAGAGCTTCGCCCTTTTAAAGCGGTATCGCGTTGCACGACCTGCCAGTTAAGTCTAGCCATATAAGCCTAGCTTATCGAACGGCTGAACATCCGGGACACTTTCCCAATCGCCGACGGCTATGTGCTTAAACGAGGGGCGATGTAGCAGTATGCATTCGTTATAGGAGTTACTCCGTGAAAAACCACTACTCCTAACGCACGGCAGCATTACGGAGAAGCTCCCCTCACAACACGGCTCCTAAACAACGGGTCCTATATCGGCTACCCCGTTCGTTCTCTCACCCTCGTCATAACGCCACACTGCAATCGAAGGTTCAAACGCACCGACGCACCACTACAGTTTCAAACGACACAAGACGAACAGTCATCGGATCGAAACGAGACGGGCTGCAGCTGTGACGCGCAAAACGGCCGCGGACGTCTCCTTCGAGGAAAGAGTTTCAAAGTATGGTATAGGAAGGACGGAGAGTTGGAAAAGGACGGCACAATGCCGCCGCCCGCTGCCGCACCAAGCCATCGACCGAGCGGCGACAAGCGCCGTCGATAAATGACCGTCCCCTCGCACCCACCAGCAAGCGTCAAGCGCTCGCGTGGCCTCCCTTCCATTTAAGGAGCACGGAGAAGATTGGTGAAGCCGTCCGGGATAGCGCGTTCCTCTTCTGTAACAAGATGCACGGCCGTCGCCGCTGCCACGCGCGACGTACTGTACGCGACGCAAAAGAGGACACACAGCGGCAGCCGCCCCGGGAACGCCGGGCTTCCTCTGGAAGACAAGTGGTGCCCCGCGACTTGCCAACGCGCTTAAATCATTGTACAGCCGCGCGTCACTTCCGGGCACAGCGGTACCACACCCCGCGGATCGATACGTCGAAGTTTCGAGATCCAGACAACATTTTTCTTTGTTTTTTTATCTCGGCGCAGGTGAACATGAACAACGTAAACAGTTTGACAAAATGACCGAGGAGCTGCTTCCGCGTTATAAGGGAGGCAAGAAGAAGAAGAAGAAAAAGAGAGACATTGCCACTCCTGGGGGGATGTTGCGGGAAGGCGTCGACAGCTGCGCGGCTTCGTCACTGTCAAGTGGAAAAACAGTTAAGGTAGAGAAAATACTAAAGGACACCAGCGAAGGTGGACGTGGAAAGTAAGCGAACGGCAGTTTACGGTGGTGCAGAGGACGAACAGGCGGCCCCCGGCCTTCTCCCCCCCCTGTCAACGAGAAGAATATCCCCGCTCTTCAGTTCTTTCGCTCACTCGTTCTTTTAGACGAAATAAGAAAAATAAAGTGTCACTAAGCATCACGTGGCAAACAGGGCCTCTGACGCTCTCGGGAGGATGCCAACATTCTGTTGCTATTAAACCGCGAGCAAAACGGACAAAATAAAGTGGTTCTTTCCAGCTCGTTCCAAGCTTACTTTTCATTGCAACATAGCATAACGCACACAACGTGCAGTTAATAAAGGAGGTCATACGCCAGAGTAGGCAACGAGGTAATATTCTCGTCAATTGACGCGCAAGACCATTACAAACAAACAAACATACGCACACAGAGTGTTACTCGGGCTCGGTAGTCGACAGACACAACGCGTAGCATTGGGATTCGGCACTACCGAATTTTCATTGCGCGCGCGTGCTCACACACACACACACACACACACACACACACACACACACACACACACACACACACACACACACACACACACACACACACACACACACACACACACACACACACGCACACACACACGCACGCACGCACGCACGCACGCACACACACACACGCACAAATAAGAGCTCATACGTCAGAGGAAGTACGTCATTGACTTCAAGTTGTTGTTTTTCCCCCCTTATTTCCTCGTAATTGGGCGACCACAGCGCAGCATCATTTCTGGAAACGCGCCAACTTCACTCTTTGGCTCAATAAATATACAATGCAGACCATCTTTAACAACAAATGCGAGCACGACGACGACAAACAAAAAGAGTTAACTTAAGTCCAAGAAGACACCGTCAGTATCAATGACGTCACAGCAAGCTGGTGCGGCGTAACATCTAAGTTGCCGTCGCCGCCTTAGATGTTTACTTTTCCGCATGTTTACTTCCCTACATATTTACTTAAACCAGTAAAGCATTACAGCATGCAGGGAAGCATGTGGGGAAGTAAACCGAGATTTCAGAAGGAGCTTTCGGGTTCACCTAAAGCATATCACCTTCAGGCCGATAGCTGGGAAAAGGAAATCCACGAGTGAAGTAAAGCAAAGTGTAAGACTGTAATAAAAACGAAATATTAAATTGAAAATTAAAATTTATTTTTAAAGAAAACTCGTTAAAGAAGTCATTACAGACTTTAACTGAGGAGGGAGATGCCCCTAACAGACGCATAATACCTGCATGGCTAATGTTCAATGGCGCTAACAAATTTTGGCTAACGTTCGCTACTGTTGCCGTAGCAAGACATGTCGTGTTCTTACATACTCCGGATTACAACTTCTGATCTCATAGCAACAGTGGCTTTATTCGTTTGTCTGGAAGACACCTTATTAATGCAGCCTAATCGATGTTTACCTTTGTACTAGGACTACCTATACCGGCGTATATTACATAAGATGACTTATACGTATGCACTTGGGGCGTGTATGGCATGCCGCTGCAAAGCGTAGCGCTAAAGTAGCCCTCAAAGGACGAGCAGTATACATACGCTGTAACTGTACTCAACGGACACGCCATATAATTCCAGCCAAGTACGTGGCCGGTGGCTCCTTCTAAAAACAAATTAACGACTCCGTTGCGTAAGCTGCTACGTCTCCTACCGGCCCTAAAGAGCTTTTGGCGAAATGTTCTCGCGAACTTGGCATTACGTAACGCTACAAGCCGGTTAGACCGAGCGGTCTGGATTAATACCAGTCGGCGGTAAGACCACAGACAAGCCTGCGCGCTATATACAAAGGCTCAAACCGCATCAGTCTACAGCATAACACTTCTATATAAGCCTCAGATGAAGTTTGTTTCTGGGTGAATACCATGTTGCATTTCCTGTAACAAATATAAGTAAGCAAAGCATAGGTGTAAATAGTATAGGCACGCAATTGGCAGCAGTCATAGTAGTGTTCTCAAAGAAAACGGCAGTCAGGAGCTTGTCACGATGGAAAAATAAACAGCGCAGCTTCTAACGCGGGAAGCAGACAAGGGGAGAAACACTACAGCACTCAGTCACAACTAAATTTTTATTTAAAAAATAAGCAACGTTACAAATAACGCATACAATCAATGCGTTTGCCATTTGCAACTTGTACTTATTTTCTTGTTAGCGAAATCGATGGATGACAGGTGCAGCTTTCTTAATATGGTAAGCTTCAATGATCATGCAGGTTTCCACTATCTTTAAAAGTCTCGCGAGTCTGTTGATGTTACTGTTGTCCGGCATGCACCCTTTTGTCTGCGTTTGTAGTCGCGCTGTTTATTTTCCTATCATATATTCGCACCAACTTGCACAAACGTTCGCTGTTATGAAAAGCCTGTCGAACCGATAACCTTAAGTTTCACAAGAAAGCGAATGACGATGACGCATACAAATTACATGTAAACGTGTACGTGAGACGACGACAGCCAGACCTATGCGAGCACTTATCAAACTAATTATCCTAGCCCCATTTCCCTCACTCAGTCCGTCGCGCCTTATCTTGTTCGCGAGCCTCTAATCTCATAATGCCACCACTAAAATCTAACAGCACACGATAAGGGATTGCCTGAGGGCGTTTAGGCTCAGTCGATCAAAGTTGCTCTTAGGAAGCAACAATGTTCCGCAGCGTGCTAGCAGCATGACACGTCGGCTATCTTAGAGATTAGGGACGACGTCATAGAGTTATAAGAGCGTCAATTTGCGGAGAATGTTATGCAGTGCAAGGTTACCTACGCGGTCTAATGAAGCGGACGTAATGCTGCGGTCTCAGCGAGAGCGTGAAATTAAGCGTTGCAGCTGACGCAAAAGTTATCGAAGAGATGAGAGACCGAAAAGTGGAAGAAAAAGCTATTACGAAAACCACAGCCCGGGAACACTAATTAAAGGTTCACGGGCTCAGACTCCCCTATCCTCAAAGAACTAGTTTCGAGGATCGCCTTGTATGGTGTGGCGCGGCCTTGCAGCGAAGCGTTCCTCACAACTTGGCTATATCGAAAGGCACGTGCAATCGACGGGGCAAACACTCGCCAACACTCGCTAAACACCTCGCTAACGTGGTCAAGGTGCCTTCAAAACTTCGTTTTTACCGCGCATGCTTACAGAGTTGCGGTCCCTAAGCAGCTCGTAAGTCAAGACGCAGAACGAATACAGAAACCGAAAGACGTATCCTTCCTCAAACAGGGTTGAACTTCCCTGAAATCTGATAGCATGTCCCTAAGTCCAATATTAAAAAGAAAAAACGAGACTGCTTTCAAGAAGCCGTAATTGCTAGACATGCCCACCGCACATGGAAGCGTTCCATGAGATTGACTATTCAAGTGAAAATCCTGCCAGGCTCTAATCCTTGGATAACGAGAAAATGTTTGAAAACAAATATCGTGTTGACTCTTACACTGACCACAACCGCACACTAAGTGGTGCCCAAAAAGTTTATCTTCTCTTTCTTTTCATTATTACTTTTTTGGGGAGGCGAGGGGGAGGAGGCGATAGCCTCTTGTGCCACCCAAGGTACCCGCAAGGACGCAGACGAAACTTGCACCTTTCGACTTGCGCTGCGATACGAGCTCCTTCCTTATTTTACTCCAGAAGCGTCCAGCTATGGTCGATGTCGCAGCGCAGCAAACTCGCAAGCGCGAAAACAACGCATGTCGAAAATGACTTGCGCAGCCCGCGGAAACACGTCGACCGGACAGTGCTTCGAGCAACGTCGTAGCGCTGCTCTCGCTCGAATCAACGAACGAGTAACGCGACTGACAACAACACCACCACCGGGCGAGCACGAGCGCTGAACACAACTTCTGAACAAAGTGGTACTGAAAAACAAGGGTAGCAAGCAGCAGCTGCTGCAGTGCTGCTGAACATCCCATCCTTGTCACGCTATAGCGCCACACAAAGCATAAACAACGTCAACAAATATAATAGAAGCACAAACACGTAGCTGAGACAGGAGAGTGATCCCGACAAAGAGGCCTCGCGAGGCGACGTACAGGAGAAAAGCGATGACAAAGTAGCCTCAATTTCTTACGCCCTTGCAGACACTCCAAGTTTTGCAGGAATAAGAGGAAAGAAACACCGCCCAGATTTCTTCTTTCTTGGCGCTAACACAGCCATATCCAGCTATAAGGTTTCTAACGATGAAGCGAGCCGGTGGTGGCGCACCGGTTCTAACTGGAAGGACAGAAAGAGAGAGAGAGAAGATGAGAGAGGAGGATTGAGGGAGGGAGGGAAGAAGGAGAGGAGGGGATGAAAGACGCACCAGGATCCTGACGACGAGAAAATAATGAACGCGCGCAGATAAATAAAAGCGAAATATGAGAGAGAAATCAATCAAGGTGCCTCCTTCTCCAGAGAGCAGCAGAAGAGGAAGAACAGGGTTTCTGATGTGAAGAATAATGAAGGAGCAAAATACAGGGAGGCGAGTGAGCGAGAAAAGCCTTTAAAAGTCTTTGAAGGCAGACGCAGTTGAACACACGAGTGAGCAAGAAATTCTTTTTTTTTTTCATAGAAAAAAAAAAGCGAAAGGAACGGATGAAACACGTCAGGAGGGAGCAACAAGGATGAGAACTTCAATTAAACAAAAAATATTAAAAGAATAGAGAGAGAGAGAGAGAGAGAGATAAATGATGGACGCAAAGCTTAAACGGCGCTCAGCAGTTAGACTCGTTGGCTCGGCGTTTTTCTTACTGGACGCCTGCTTGCTGGTGCTTGAAGCGCGGTGCGATTCATTTGTCTTGGACTTTCGTTTTGCTCTCTCTTTCTGCCTCCCGGACATCTTTGGCGCAGCTTCTTCGGACGGGTTTTTTCTCCCGTTGCTATTTATATAAAGCTGCGAGGAGCGCAATTTCAAAACGCTTCATTTGTGGAACGCCTGGAGATTACGTGGGAGGGGCCCGACTGCAACTTTCAACCTCTCGCTCCTCCTTCTGAGCCATCGCCCAAGCGCGACCGAGCTCATCTCCAACCGTTTCCAGCTCTTTAATTTTTTTCCCCCTTTCTTATTCTTCACCGTCCAAGACACTCACCTTCCAACAGTCTCTCAGCTTTTATCCATTATTCCTTCGTTCTTTTTTAAGTCTTAATTTCTCTCGATTTCACCGCCTCTATTTTATTTTTGTTCCTTAGCTTTTTTTTTTTTCTCGTGACACGGTAGTTAGCAGGTTTGGGTGTAGCGCCGCGTAAAAAATGCTAAGAAGAAGATGAAAGGAAAGAGGCGCCCTCGCAACTAAGCTTTATTTTGCGTCGATTGCAAATATAAAGCTATAAAAATAAAGGCTATAAATATAACTATAAAACGCCACGTGTTACCGACATTTAAATATATCGGTAACGCGCGGTCTTTTTCGTGGCTTTATAGTGCGCCGCTTTCCTGTCATCTTCTTAGCATTTTATTACGCGGCGCTATACCCAAACCTGCAATGAAATACCAACTAACCTGCACTGACACCCTCGTACGCTCAGCGTCTCTCCCGCAAGCGCAATGCAGGAGAACCAGACGCAGAGCCTGAGCGACCGAGAACTAACGAGATGGTAGCGGCACGGCCGCTACATAAAAAGGCCGTGGTAGCGGGTTCGCTTTTTCTTTTTCTTCTTGTCATACAGTGGACGCGCGTTCCGCACCGGGAACCCGAGTTGGAAATCGTCCCCAGTTCTTAAGCTTTGGGGGCACATTAAAGCGGCAATACTGAAAGAAACGCCGCTTGAGATGCGTTACCTTTAAGGTAATAAAATGAACTGAACTGATCAGTAAAAGAGACCTGTCACCAAAGCCAAGGAACCCACACCTATTACGTAGTGTAGAAATTACGTACAGTGCTCACCAAAGAAACGCGTCCACTTAGGGCTATGATCAATGCGCGTACCTTCGTTTCCACCGTCATCAGTTTCTGTAGCGTGGGCCTAATATTGGCTCGTACAACTACATCAGAGTCAACATTTAGATTCGTAGCGACAAGACGTGCATGGGTATATCGAACAATTGCACGTACCAGTTGCTATACTATAAAAAAAGAATCGATGTCACGTTTCATTCCGTGAACACCGTACATACGGGTCAGACGAGATGACGAATCAAAAGAGTAGACACGTTGGGAGCCGACGTCGCCTTGAAGACACTCGCACTAGCTCGCCGTAAATTCAAGTGTATTGAATTTAAATCGTCGGAGAGTTGTACAGTACGCTCCACTGTTAAAGGGAACACTTGAATGAGCACCCTTCATATTGCTGGCGCCCTAACGGCAAGTGGATGGGGAAACTTCGTTCGTGCATGGCACTGTTCTGTCAAAAGAGTCGCAAGTGTCAACCACCAGTAGTCTCATGAAAATCTAAGCTTTTGCAACAGAGCGAAATCCGAACATGCCCTGCACGCAAGTGTTCCCTTTAACGGTGGACCCGTCTGTACACTCTGTTTCTTTTCTCCTTCTTTTACACCGGCATAAGTGTACAAACAGTTGTAGGCTCTTACGTGCAAGATCCAAGATACAATTACGAGACCCGGATTCGCTGCGACCCGGCGCGGGGTTGTTTAGCGTGAACCTATATAATACGCATACGGGCGCTTTTGCATTTTTGTAGTCATAGCCCAAATCCCAAATAACATTTCAACGTATTTTTAATAAACCTGCTCTTCAAGACCGGAAGCGAAGACGAAGATGCGGGATGTCGTCTCGATGCAGAGTAGGATCAGGAATTTCAGAGTTAATCAACCGCTCACCGTAAAACTGAAGGAAAAAAAAAACGTCCACACGGACCCTCATGCACTTGCCTAAGACGACTGGAAAGGGAACGCCATCTTCTTTTTCTTCTCAGCTGATCCCGCCCGAAAGCGTTCCGCCCCCAACGTGGTTTTGCGCTGCCTCCGGGATCGGAGGCGTCGAAAGCTTTCTGGACCTCGCATGGTTTTGCAGTGCCACCGTGATCGGCCCACACTTGGCCAAGCGAAGATGTCATGTGATCACTTCAGTGATGACGTCACGAGTTCTGGCGACCTGTGACGTCATGACGAGATGATGATGATTTCTTGCATAACTCGTGTTGACGCCGTCGACGCGCACAGCCAGTTTTCGCGTCTGATGAGGCATCTCAGGCTTTCGTCTTGCTACAGTGCTTTGAAAAAACGCATCGCTCTGTTACCGGACCTATAACTGGAATGGTTAGCGACATAACTGCTTCCTGGCGTTATAACACAGCTGGGCGCGTATCAAACCAGACGGGTCACGCGTACACGGACGTCGCCGCTCCAACAAAACGCGATTCCGTCTGCCTCGGTGCGCCGGTCGCACTGGGCCCTAATTCTTCTCTGCTGCTGCTCTTCCAGATTTACAGAGATAATCCCTTGCTTCGTAGCGATAATTGGGTATCGGCGCGGCACGTAAATAACGGGTCACTGAGAGTCCGTTTGCCTTCGCTGTGTTATGCATAGCGCCGTGGCCTGCAAACCCGAAGATCCTGAGAAAACGCAGATTATATACATTGCCTGACACCAGCGGTCCTGCCAGCGTAGAATAGCGTTCTATCTCTTTCCTTTCCTTCATACCCGCCATACACACATTTATATGCTAATTAATTAATTAATTAATTAATTAACTGAGTGTGGTGTGTTGTGTGTGTGTGTTGTGTGTGTGTGTGTGTGTGCGTGCGTGCGTGCGTGCGTGCGTGCGTGCGTGCGTGCGTGCGTGCGTGCGTGCGGATATCGCTGTCGCGTTCAGCTCTTAAAGGCGAAGCTTGGGGTCCCCAATTTTTAACTTTTTAATATCTAGCAAGTGTTGCCGGGTTAATGACGAGATTCGCATGGTTATATCGAGGGGTGTTGTTATACGTTCCTTAGGCAAGAAAAAAAAAAGAAAGAGGCTGTCTAACGCGGGCATGAAAAGGAAACAAACGGTATGCACATAATTTGCATTTCTTCTTACATTTCTGGCAAGCACGCATGTGTTCGCAAATAAGAGGCTGCCAATACCGTGCCGAAATGTCAACAGACTTCATGCAGCAATAATAATTTTGGGACGTTTTAGGTAAACCTCTGAGTTACTCATTTCTTGTTTGATTATTGTACGACCATTTTTTTTTCTGTCTAAAATCGGATTTAAGTAAGAATTCGAGGAATTTCGGCTTTGACCGGAAATATTGCACCGTGGCTAGATAAAAACACAAAACGCAATGCGGACCAATCCCTGCGTAGCGGGGCTTCAGGCATAAAGTCCGAAACTACGGAAGCGAAGCGACAGGCGCAGTAACCCTTTCTGTAACAACAACAACAAAAAAGAAAAAAGAAAAGTTAAATTCTTGGCTGTTACGCGCGGAAAGCGTGATACGATCGTGTGGCCAGGTATAATTGGGGAGCACCAAATTAATTTTCACCGACCGGATGTTTCCTTAATGTGCCCGTAAACTTAAGCACAAGGGTGTTTTCGTATTTCGACTAAATTGAAATGCGACTGCCGTCCACACGGTCTGCCGAGACAAGCCTTCGAGACAGGATTTCCCAGTCCCAAAAATCCGGACATCGGCATCCGCCGTCTAATTTCGACCTATATATCCACGCGGAAACCCCTCGGAAATGTCGCTGGAGTGCTACACTCGTTCGCAAGCCACAAATAGATGAGGTTCTCCATCAAAACGACAAGCGTCGCGCGTTTTCAAACCACCAAGATGCCGGCTTAAACAACGCCAAAGGCATACAGAGGCGTGACTGCGCACTCATTTGCGGATCCCATACTCCCAGATCAGACAAGCGAGCTTAAATCAACAAACAAAGATAACGCGAGGAATGGCTTCGGAAACGGTATTCAGGGTATATCCCGTACAACCGCGAGCTTTACACATGCGCCCTGTCTCAATAACGCCGAATACAGTGCAGCGAAGGCTATTCATGAGCGTCGCCGCGAGATGGCATAGCTGGGGTTCGCCCAACGTGCGCTACTAAACTTTCCATGAAGGCCGTCGCGAGACGGGTGATCAAAGGCTGACAATGAAGGAGTTCCTTCTTGTGCATCTGCCGGCCCGTCCACAGAGGTCTGCACCGAATTCCGGAGTTCTAGGTGCCAAAACTCCGATATCATACGAGGTCCCGTAGTGAGGGCGACTCTGTATTAACTTTGACTAACTGGACTTAACCTTAACGAGCACCTGATCCTATATGAAGCACAGGGGATGTTTCTGTATTTCGCCCGCATAGAAATGTGACCGCCACGTCCGGGAATCAAGCCCGCGTCCTCTATAGCTTAACAGAGCAGCACCTTACCTGCTAAAGATATACCACGGCAGGTCTTCATCGAGGTTTCACCACACTGCACAGGAGTTGGCGATACACGAGATGGGCAAACAGGCGCGTTAAGATGCCGACGAGGAGAATTAACGCACTGGAAGTTTCCCGAGGCACGCGGGAAAACTCCGCACTAAGTGTCTGTGTGTGTCTCTCTCGGCTAATACGCCTTCTAGTCACTGCCGAGCGAAAGGAGTGCGTGCGCCATGGGGGTTTATACCGGCGTTACACAGGCACAAGAGGTGCACAGTAAGAGTGCATATATATATTCGCCGTAATTACGGCGGAAGCTCGACTCGGAAATAGTGGCTGCGGCTATAAGGCCCTCGGGTATCTTCACCAGGGTCGTACGTGTATAGAGTGTACACGTAGTACCCCATCCCAGTGACCAGTGGCACCGCGGATAGAGTCTATAGCGGGGCGCGTTGCGCCAGAGTACACACTAATTACCGCGGACTCTTTGAACGCGCCGCGAGCGCACAACGCCCGACGCAATTTAGAGCCCTGCGAGGTCTAAAGTGCGTGCGTGCGTGCGCGCACGCACGCACGCACACACAAGGACGCGGGGATGAACTAAGGTGGCGACGCGAAGTTTCAACTGGGGCCACGAGCGCTTAGGTGGTGGAATTAAACGTGTATAAGGGCACACACGCACGCACGCGGAGCAAGCATGCTGCAGTATAGGTAGATATATATATATATATATATATATATATATATATATATATATATATATATATATATATATATATTGTGGCCGGCTTCGCAAAGAAGTTCTGTCTTCATCCAGGTGCAGGCCAAGGCTTAAATATAAGCTAGAAAGAAAGAAAGAAAGAAAGAAAGAAAGAAAGAAAGAAAGAAAGAAAGAAAGAAAGAAAGAAAGAAAGAAAGAAAGAAAGAAAGAAAGAAAGAAAGAAAGAAAGAAAGAAAAAAAACATGGCTGATCCCTCCGTCATAGGAATCGGTATAACACGAAAGTGAAACGTGTCTTCACAGAAGTAGTGCTTATTGTGTAGTTATATATGAGAGCTTGTACAATGTCTATTCGTGTTTGGCCGCTATAGCACCGTTTGACGAGGATGCACCCATGTTGACAGCATGTCTCTATCGCGACGACTAACGCCCATGATCATGATTAAACCGTTGTGGTAGCTGACGGTGTGAACATATATTTGGGCACAGCGAATCGTGAATCCCGCGTAAGGATGACAAGCTCATAATCAACACTGGTACCCGGTATGCACTTCTTCAAAGCGTCGTCAATTAAGGAGAGAAACGGCACGGGGTGCGCTTTCTAGTAATGGGTAGCCGACGCCTGTGCTCATGCATACATAACACACACTGCGCTTCAGCACCACGGGAGGTAGAGGTTCGTAGCCTGAGCCGCAAACGCGTGAGCCCCGCTGGCCTCTGTCTCGCAGGCGCTGCTCTCGCTCCACCAAGGCACGACATTCGCCCGTCGAAATCGCGTGCTTTCTGCAACACATATTGCAGCAGTTTTGTTAGTCGGTGCTCTCGCAATTGAAGCAGTCGGCGGCGGAGAAATCCCGTTGCTGCACGTGGAAGCTGCACTACTCCGATGAGCCGACGCACGCTAACACGAAGCCAAAGGCAAAGAACGTAACTGCGTCAAGGGTGCCTCGGCGACGCCAGCACGGCCAGTCTACCTCTCTGGTATCGATACGCTTTAACCATGACCTCCGATATCGCACGAAATCTCGGAGTAAGCGCTAGTAAGTGTCGATCGCGAAGCATTACTTCTTTTCACATCTCACAGATGGCGGCACCGCCCCGCTCCGCCCGCCGCGAAAGAGAATGTGTGAAAGATATAAGGTGCGTTCGCGCCGTGTCTATCATCTCCCGAGTTAGCTTAGCCGGTAGAGCGTCGGGCGCTTGCCGTCGCGGCCGCAACGTCGTGGGTTCGATTCCCAGCGGGGTATCTTTTTCTTGGTTTTTTCTTTCTCATCCGTTGGCGTCCATTTTATCAACGTCATATCCGTGACGGATGTACTTGGTGGACCCCGGCATAAAACACTTTCGTGTTAAAAGAAACGACACCGGATTTATGCGTGGTGCAGATTGTAAAGGGCGCATCGGACACCTGAGAAGCAATCGCACGTCCTCTCTGTCCGGACACAATGTGAGTGGGGGCGGGGGGGGGGGGGCATGTGGCATGTACTGCGTGTGGAGAGTTGTCGATCGCGCTGCGCGCACGACAAGGGCTGCAGAAGCGCCGACATACGCGGAACAAACCGCGCCCACGTTTTTGCGCGATCAGCGATATCACCTATAGGGGGGCTTCGCATTGCGAGCCGTCAGCATCTCCCTTAACCGGACGAGCAAATTGAATAAGACGACGTCGACGGAACAGTGGGATTGCGTCGACGCAGCCTCAGCTTTTAGCGCTATATAGCACTGACAGTGCGAGAGAGCTAAAGAAGAACAAGAGGGAGGAAGCTGGTGAGGGGGAGGGTAATGAGAGCATAAGAACTCGCACAAGCGACAACAAACACGTTGTTTTCATAGGGCGCGCTCTTTCCGCCCGTTAAATTCTTTACTCCTTATCGGCTCCCCAGCGGGATGACACCGGTGTTTGAGAAGCGGAATACCAGCAGGAAGAAAAGAGGGGTAGCTGTTATGAGCAAAGGAGCGCGCGCTAATAGAGGAAGCGACGCGCTGCATCACAGCGATAACTCATTCGCGCACTTGGGGCTCACTGCACACAAGGCTTCTTTCAGAGCGCTCCGGTGCCCCGTATAAGCTATAGCAGGGAGTTAACTAGTCCCCGGAGAAAAGGCGAAGGTGCATAAAGAAACAAGAGGCGGAGGCTCCCAATCCGAACAACCCTCCTTCCCTCCCTACTTCCTCAACCTTCCTTTCAATTTCTGCTACAAAAGACAGCAGGTTTCCCCCTCCCCTCCGTTCCCTGAACCCTCCCCCTCCGATCCGCTTAGCGCTGTTGTACACTTTCAGCGTTAACGGACGGGGGCCCGCTGGCAAGCTCTGGAAGTCGAGAGAGCAGGCACTTGCATGGCTAATCAAACGGCCAGAGGTTCGCGCGCCCACGCGCAAAACCCCCACGCTCTCGCGCCACCCTCGCACTTTTCTTTTACGCGGGAACAAAAGCGAGGCGGAGAAAAAGCAACGCGCCACGTCTGCCGCGGACATCGATGAATAGCTCGGCTTTTATGGGCCCCTGAGAACGATAAAAGAGGAGCAAGTGCACGGGTTGTATTACTGGCACGCCAGGCGGTGTACGTGCGCGACTATATAGGGATGGCGGGAGTGAAAGAGGAGTTTCTCGAAGTTCATCAGCCACGAATAAAGGAGGAGGTTACGAAGACAGTTTACTCCGTTTTACTTGCGCGTGTGACTTCGAAGCGGGCGTCTTAAAAGAGCCAGCCACATTTTCCACACTCCGTTCGTTAACTTCTTTCCACGAAGCCGAACGTTTCGAAAGATGGGTAAGTGCGTGGCACACGTGTTGGGAGAGAGGCGAAGCTACGAAATATACTCATCACTACGCTACGCCATCCTATAGACGTTCAGAGGGAGCGTTAACTAGACGAACAAAGCCATCCGATCAAGCCGTAAAGATGCCGCCTTAATGACTTTATATCTATAGTATAACGCGGGGCAAGTTTTATAGCAAAGCGTATTTGCTTAAGGAGTTTTCGGTAAGGATCATCCCCACAAATTACAGCAGCCCGTGTGAAGAAGGCTTTAGGTGAATACGTTGAAAAGAAAGCAGTGCAGTGACAGAATATACGGTTTTATTCTACAGGAACGAGTATAACTGTGGGTCTCGGTTTTTTTTTTTTTTTGCCCTTCTTCGATACTACAACCAATCAACACGATCGGGTGAATTTCCTCCCCACCCCTTGGTGCACTCGCAGATGTAGAGGGAGTACTGCAAGAGCAGTACTCCCTCTACATAGCAGTGGAGTACTCCCTTGCATAGCAGTAGAGTACTGCAAGAGCAGTACTCGACTACTATGCAAGAACTGTATTAATCTCGCCACAGCTCTTGAACTCTGTGGCGGGGAGCCGTGAGAGTTAGCCACGGAATTTACTCTTTCGTCGAAGGCGGAGTAAAATAGACTGCGAACTCTCTGCTACTCAGGTGGAGTCCCTAATTCATGTAACTCTCGCGCCAACGTAGCGTGAACCCCTGGCACTCCATCCTTGGCAGACGGAGCATAATCTAGCGCCAGCATCTGGCCGCCGCACATCGATACAACTGTCTCGTAACCATCTAAGCCTCCGAGAGTAGATACCACAGATCTAACTTTAATGTGCCAAGTTAATAGGACAGCTTTCAGTGATGTGACCTTATGGTCTCTGAAACGCCAACAGCGGGAAAACTTCGATGCTTGAAGAGAAAAGGCTTACTGACGCCATCGGCATGAGGATGGCTCAGAAGTACTGCAGACAGCGTGCGGAAACATCGGCGATTGATTTCAATGATCGAAAGCGACACGCGACGACAGCCACCAGGCGACGCCTAGGCGGTGACAAAGACTGCGCGTTAAGGGCTGTTCGCCAGATAACGGACCGTCGCCTGCCGCTTGGTCGGCACGTCATTGAGCAAGTGCCGCCAACGTCAATGCGGTGGATTATTGAAAGGAACAGCCAACCAATGCCGCGATGATGGTTGTCAGCTAGGACAGTCGCTCGTAACCAATGAAAAACGACGCCACGGGGGAGAAATGATAGTGGTCGTACAGATACACGATAGAGCAGCAGAAAGATGATGATGAAGAAGTAACAGTTCTAGAATGCTACGATATCGAGCACTTTCCAGCATCCCCCCCCCCCCCCCCCAAAAAAAAAAAAAAGCAACGAAGGCTAACAGGCTATAGAAAAGCGGCAAGCTCGACCCGGGAAGGCGAAGACGCTACGGCAAAGACAAAGTGCCGTCGCGAGCCCTTGCCGCGAAAAATATGGCACAAGCGATGACGAATGCCGTTAAACAACAGCGCGACCGCTTCTCGCGTCGACGCGTCTATACAGCTTGGAAGATTCGACGAAACATGTCTGCCGCCTCCTCCGCCCCACGTCGAAAAAAAAAATGAAAGTAATAAAGAAAGCAGACGGGAGAAAACCACGACACTACTGTAAAACATGTATAGAGAACAGCACCGGAAAGCGAAAAAGAGAGCGCGCGCATTCCTCAAAATAGAGGGCAGGAAAAACGAAACAACAATAAGATCATAACGCCACCATTGTTGGAAGTGCCGCACGTGTCGGGGGGTAGAACGGCATCCCATATATATTTTTCGGAGAGCTCTCCGAAAAATATATATGGGATCCCATATATATTTTTCGGAGAGTTCTCCGAAGAAAAAAAAAAAAACGACGGCGGGTTGTTCTCCGGCGATCACACCGTTGGATTTCGGAGCCCCATTTGAAAAATGGCCCGATTCGAACGGTCGGGAGGAACGCGTGTCGTATATTTATACGTGACGATGCGCCGCCAACGCAACGTATACACAGTACTACATAACGCGTAGCGGACAGGCAATTCTCGCCACGCACGTTCCTCCTCTGCCCCTTTCCCTTACCTACCGGGTCGCCATCGCCATCCCTGCCTGGAACATCGCCAAAAGCAAAATAAAAGGTTGGGCGATCGAGTCACCGGCAGAAAGAGAACGCGCTAAAGTGATGCGAAGGACCAATGGAATGCAGCAAATAAGGAATACCGCAGGCGGACGCGGGATGAAAGGAAAGTAAGTAAATAAACAAAAAGAATAGAATTGCAGCGCGGAAATGCACCGTCGGTACCCCCGAGGACCGCTCAATTCGTTCCGTTACACGAAGACAGGAGCGGTATAGGAGCATCGCGTCCGCGATAGGAGAGAAGCCAAGAGCGCGGGCGAACATACTGTACGGGAAGCGGCGGGTTGCGGGGGCTATCGCCGCCGCGCAAATGTGATACTCGCTGCCTGTTGTTCGGGCCTATTCCGCGCGAGAAAAAGAACGAAGCGGATATCGACTATAGTGAGCGCGAGGCGGAGAACGACGCAAAGCCGAGAGTGTATGAGCGCGGAATGAAGACTTTATCGACGAAGTAAATGTCCGTTTATAAGAAAGCGGAGAAAGGTTAGTCCTGTTAGAAAAAAATTCCAAAAAAGAAGAAAGAACGAGGATGAAAGAAGCGGTAGCTTCTCAAGAAGATAAACGCAGTCCGTTTAATGCCTCGCCAGCGGAAGTGTCAAAGTGGAGAAAAAGTGTATCAGTGTGCGACACCTACCACATTTATTCGCACATTACCAGCTCCTTGCTGTCAAATGGTGGCTATCAGGGTAACTGAAGGTATACTTGGAGGTCATACTAACGGATTTATCTTCGGCGTTAATGGAAGCACTCGCTGAAAACAGAAAAAGAGAAAGAATGAACAAAAAAAAAAACTGATCGACAGAAAGGCGACGCTTTTTTTTTTTTTTAAAGAAATCCGGCCTTCGTTAACTTCTTAGTATTCTTTGTGCGTGTCACAGCTGTTCGCCGTCTAACTAATATGTCCTGGCTCCGAAAGCATCAGCTACATGTGCGAGAGCCTATAGAGGCTTTATTTCTGAGAAATCCGTATGGATTTCCCTGTTGCTTCGTGTTAATAAACGGGTGGTTGTATATTTTCCCTTTCGCAAATGGGTTAATGCACGTCACGGTAGGGCACGATGCTGCCGTAAAGTAAAGCATAAAATGTCATCTAACAGGCGGGCTTTAAGATGGGTCTCTTCCGGCCGACCACCCTTGCTTTAGAAAATGGAATGTGCTTAACACTTCCGCCATCGGCGCTCTCGGGAACAACAGCGCGGCTTGTCGCGATCTTGCCGCTCCGGCCACCAGTCGCTTGCGCTAATCTTTTTCCGCTAGGACTGTAACAAAGCCTTCCTCGAATGGCGCCGCGCCGCGATCAGCTTTCAGCTGACGAGCCACGTATACGCTGCAATGACGATAAGACAACGCCAACGCGCTTACGCGAAACGTTCTCCGTTATTCTCGCATTTCGCGACCTTCCTTCTGGAAAGGTCAACTGCGTCTTTTGCGGCAGTCAACGCTCATGGCTGCTATACTGCTCGTCACTGAGCGGCGAGCAGAATTTCCACCACGTATATTGAACGCGTATAGCATTTTTTTTTTTTTACCAACCTTCCGGCCATCTAGAGCGACCGCATACACATAACTACGAGTGGCGACACGCAGTCATACTAAGGAATATATAGTAGTGCAAACATGAAAATAGACTTGCGAAAGAGAAAGTATAGGAAGCCAAATGTCAGCTGGAAGCGAAACGTCAACAGTTTAAGTTTATATGTCAACCAACTCGCCAAGCAGCAAATTGTACTAATCTGTGTGTGTATCTTTGTACTAAATCTGTGCTAAATTTGTACCAAATGAGTGCGCACACACTCGTGATGCAGAACTATCGATGGTACTATCGATACTATCGATAGCTGAGTCACTATCGAACTATCGATGGTGAAAAATACTATCGATAGCGCTATGGATAGTAAAAACTTCGATGGCACTATCGATAGTAAAAAATCAACAGCACGAACTCGTTGCAGAATAAACTTGGTTCCCCGCGCGCGCGGTAGATAGTGGAGCTGGAGAATCGGGCTGAAGGGCAAAAAGTTGACATGCTTCTGTTCTTCCCCTGAGTGATTTGCTGACACATGACCGTAAAGGCAAACTGTTCGGGTGTAGCGGAAAGGAGGGTGTTACATGTGGTCGAACTGCGCGGCTTCAAATTTGTATTGCATTTTATGTTTTCAAAATAAAAAAAATATCATGAACTAAGTTTGTTAATTCTAAGGTGCAAATCGTTGATTCTGGATGTGAATTTATTGATGTACATATTCCGCCATTTTCACGGCGGAAATAATTTACTTCTCTCGCCAAAAATTGCTCATAAAATTAAGCGAAGCTGATAGAAGGCTACTGCAAATATTTTGGCAATATGGCTGGCCAGAATAGCATCATTATTCACACCACTATCGATAGACCGGGAAATACGGAGCTCTTTATTTGGGCGAACTTGTGCCCAGAAAATCAAAACTCAATATACAAGCGATACACCTGCGCACTGATAGCGGCGAGAACAGTCGTCGGCCGTTCAGTAATCTGATCATCGGTGGAACGCGTCATCTTTAATACATCACTCATGGAACCTTTCAGCGTTATCGCTGGTGCTCGCTTAAGCTCCGGAATAAATTTGACTATTCGCGTCGGGCACGTAATCTTAACAGAATGATCTCAAGCAATCGTGAAGCTTCTCAAACATTACGGCGCGGTCTGCGTCAAACGTTGCTAACAGTCTTTGTAAGCGATACCCGAATACATCAAAACAAAGCAATAAACACGCGTGGCAGTAATATCGCTAGTAATATTAACCATAGTACTACCGATTGCACTATCGATAGTTTAGAAAAAAAAACTATCGATACTATCGATAGTCAATTTACCGATAGTTCTGCATCACTAGCACACACACACGCGCACAAACGAGTGACGTCAGCGCAGCGCATATTTACATCGTACAAATTAAAAAAAAATTATAAATATCCCGAATGCGGTACTTGAGAACTCGGACCTTCTATAACAGCGAAGCCCGATGGTGTAATCCACTACGCTCCAGTCGCATTTCTTTTTGTTTTGTTCATTGATACGCTACAGGCACACCTATTTCGCCTTGTAGGGCTATAAATTACAGGCACACGCCCTCGTGCAAGCACGCGTTTGCATATGATTGAAGCGTGAGATGTCACAACGCCGATGGTTTTTCTTAATCTTTCGTGCAAACCAGCGCGGTTTCAGAGCGCCGACGCGGGGTCGTCGAACCGCCGTTCAATCGAATGCGGGTGCAGGTAAGGGTACATCAAGAAGCGCTTCGTTTCTGACAATAACAGTTAAATGATCCGTGTTGATTTATGTCCAGCCCACATGGGGGCTTTTAGCATGCACCCATGATTGACGAGCGTGTCCGCAATCCACCCGTAGACCCCGCTCCCGAGGTTAAGCCCGCGACCTCATTGCTGAGAATGATATTCAGCGCGAAATAAAGACAACTTCACCGACGTATACAGAAGCTCACCTCTAAACTAAAGGCCCATTCACACCTGCGACTACAGCACCGGTCGCGCGAACATTTACGACTGGCGACAAAAAAAGCGACTCAAGACGGCCAATGTTCACACCTGCTATAGTGCGACCTATATATACCCATCGCCACAGCGACACTACCACTGCCTCGCAAAATAAGCTGACGTCCTGTTGCTGCGCATCTGATTGGTTCACAGTCTCGCGACTGCAGTCGCGCGACAGAACAAATCTTTAGCGTAAAAGAAGTTACAGCTTCAGTGATAGCTCTGAACAGACACTCAGAAAAACTCGAAAGCAATGTTGTTTTTTTTTTATTTGTTTGGGCAGTAACCAGCGTATGCCCGGATTATCTCGTTTGAGTACCCGGTTAATTAACGGCGCTCGCTTTTGACAAAATGTCACTTGAAGGCCGTCGACAACGGAGGAGGAGGAAATAACTTTATTCTGAGTACTGCGAGTTGTTGGGGCGGGCCTATGGCCCCGCCTGGGAGACGGCCAGGAGTCCTTGAACCCTGGCGGCTTCCTCGGCCCGCTGGACGGCCCAGAGCTGATCCTCGAGGGCGGAGCTGAGCAGCGCGGCTTCCCAGCGTGCGCGAAGGCTGTCACTAGAGGCCGCGTTCTCGGTATTGTGACTATTCCCTCGGCATTCCCATAACATATGCTCCAGAGTGGCTCTGGATTCACATTGTTTACATTGGTCCGTTTCGTATATATCCGGATATATGATATGCGAGAGCGCGGGATTCGGATACGTCCTGGTTTGTAACCGCCGCCATTCGACAGACTGCTTTTTTGTCAATTTTGGGTGAGGTGGCGGAAATATGCCTCTCTGTAACCTATAATGTTTTGTGATGTCGTTGTATCTGGTCAGTGACTGAGCCAATGAAGTCGCTTTTCAACCAATGCGGCCATTTGCGACAAGTCGCTGCGCGACTAACTTGGCCGCGAGACCGGTACTATTAGCCCCGAGAACGAACACTGGCGTCGCTGCAGTCGCGCCGATGTGACGTCACGGCAAGGACTCGCCTGCTCCGCCTCCGAGGATCGCCGTTTTCTGCGCCCGCCGTCTACGCACTCTTTCGCGATACGGTGGCAATTACTCCTGAATTTTACGATGCAAATCTTCCAAGGTAGAAAGTGAAAGTTTTATTCACTAGCGAGACGTGACAAAGTCATGAAAAGTTTGGATAATATAGCTTAGGATGGGAAAACTGCCATCCGAACGAAAAAAGAAAATGAAAAGGGTGATGTAGGCCAGCAAGACATTCGTTGTTTTCACCGCCTACACTCCAAGAAATCGGTGCTAAGAAAAGAGCCTCAACTGTGCGCGCGGCTTGTTTCCTCAAATACTCAATGAGATTTTTTTACGCCTCTCGCTGCCCCCTTGCCTTTTCTGTAGACACTGAAAGTACAACTACCGATGCGCGGTTTCTTTCCTCACATACTGGATAAGACTTTTTGACCCCTCTCATTACTAGAGAGGGGACAAAACTCTCGTTACTAGAGAGGGGAAAACTAGGAGGCAATTGCCTCCTAGTTTTCCTGCTAAGGAAATCATCCGCACGAAGGTATCGCCACGCTGTAACAGCCGCACGAGATACAGCCGCTCGTTCATCACTCGCGCCACCAACGATCCCTTATGCCTCCGGCTGCAGGAGCTGAGTGCCGCTCCAAGATAAAACGAAAAACCACGAAGTGAATCAAACTAACGAAAAAAACATGGCTGATTCCTCCGTCATAGGAATCGGTATAACACGAAAGTGAAACGTGTCTTCACAGAAGTAGTGCATATGATATATGAGAGCTTGTACAATGTCTATTCGTGTTTGGCAGCTATAGCACCATTTGACGTGGATGCGCCCATGTTGACAGCATGTCTCTATCGCGACGACTAACGCCCATGATCATGATAAAACCGTTGAGGTAGCTGACGGTGTGAACATATATTTGGACACAGCGAATCGTTAATCGCGCGTAAGGATGATATCAACAAGCTCATAATCAACACTGGTACCCGGTATGCGCTTCTTCAAAGCGTCGTCAATTAAGGAGAGAAACGGCACGGTGTGCGCTGTCTAGTAATGGGTAGCCGACGCCTGTGCTCATGCATACATAACACACACTGCACTTCAGCAACGCGGGAGGTAGAGGTTCGTAGCCTGAGCCGCAAACGCGTGCGTCCCGCTGGCCTCTGTCTCGCAGGCGCTGCTCTCGCTCCACTAAGGCACGACATTCGCCCGTCGAAATCGCGTCCTTTCTGCAACGCATATTGCAGCAGTTTTGTTAGTCGGTGCTCTCGCATTTGAAGTAGTCGGCGGCAGAGAAATCCCGTTCGTGCACGTGGAAGCTGCACTACTCCGATGAGCCGACGCACGCTAACACGAATCCAAAGGCAAAGAACGTAACTGCGTCAAGGGTGCCTCGGCGACGCCAGCGCGGCCAGTCTACCTCTCTGGTATCGAGACGCTTTAACCATGACCTCCGATATCACGTGCAATCTCGGAGTAAGCGCTAGTAAGTGTCGATCGTGAAGCATTACTTCTTTCCACCTCTCACAGACGGCGGCACCGCCCCGCTCCGCCCGCCGCGAAAGAGAATGTGTGAAAGATATAAGGCGCGTTCGCGCCGTGCCTCGCATCTCCCGAGTTGGCTTAGTCGGTAGAGCGTGGGGCGCTTGCCGTCGCGGCCGCAACGTCGTGGGTTCGATTCCCAGCGGGGTATCTTTTTCTTGGTTTTTTTCTTTCTCACCCGTTGGCGTCCATTTTATCAACGTCATATCCGTGACGGATGTACTTGGTGGACCCCGGCATAAAACACTTTCGTGTTAAAAAATGTACAACAGAGAGACGAGGCAACCAATAGGGCCTTTGGAAAAGAGACAATGCGAAAGATATTGCTACTTTGCGGCTTTCGTGCCAGGAAATCGAGGGCTAAAAGAGGAGTCACTGGCGGACGGTGGCAATACGAAAAAAAAAAAAGAAACGAAAAAAAAAAACAATGTAATAAAAAAGGCGTTTGACCTCGGCGGGAAAGACGGCGAAACAAAAGGGGGGTAGACGGGCGCCTGGACAACGAGAAAAACGACGTAGCACGCCCGAACGCTGGAGGACAGCTTCACCCATGCGCACGCGGGCCGAGCGGTAAAGCCAGACGGTCGAACCCGGCCCGCCGCCGCCGCAGCGAGACGTCCATCAATTTCGCACGAGATTGCCCTGCAAGCTGCCCGAGAGCTGCCCAGTGATTTGACTCTTGCTCTCGCCTTTGAGGCCACGTCGGTGACTGACCGGGCTAGTGTATACGTCTACTAGGCGCTAAATTAAACGTGCCTGCACCGTGTATAAATTATAGTTTGATAGTTCTGGTTGGCTGAAAATATTTTCTTTTAACTATTGCTTCGCTCTCACCCGGCAGTCCCCTGTCTATAGCCAGGCCCGTGATTACATATTACTATGTGCAGTGTGACTATTTTATTATTAATAATCTGACCATAGGGTTGTTTGTGGGCACGTTAATGAAACTATTGATGAGTTTGTTATTATTATTATTATTATTATTATTATTATTATTATTATTATTATTATTATTATTATTATATTATTATTATTATTATTGATTTACCAAAGCGAACCTACACTTTCAGCAACAATTTTACTATTAAGTTTAAGTGTACGTAACTGACTACAGACGTCACCTACGCAATGAACGGGCGTTCACAACAGATCAGACGTAACATAGCCGTCTTTGGACGCCTTCTAGATTATTAATGTTAAATTTTTCATGTCCGAGAACCACGCTATCTTGGCCTATTAATACGAGAAGTGTTCACACGAATGTTTTGAATGTTGAGTTTGGCTTCAGGTAGCGCAAGACCAAGGCTTTATAATGCAACTTGCCATATACGAAAAAAAAATGTAATTTCGTAGACGGAGTATAGTACGACAAAGCCACCGCGTTGCGAAACGACCGGAGCGACACGATCGAGTACGACTGCACTGTACTCGCGTATTTTCCAGAGCCTCACCTGCTGTGCGGGCAGCGACGAGTCAGATCAAGCAAACAAATGCATACTGCTTTACTTTTTTTATTATTATGCGTGCTTTCGTTAGCTCTCTTGTTTATGAGTACGTTATTTCTCTTGACTCATCCTTGCACTTTTACGTATTTGAAACTGCACTGCCTACCCTTGTAAGAAATATAACGTGATTTTTTTCTCTAACTGGTACGTGAACACTCCAGCATATTTCTATGTAATCTCCTTGTTTATAAGCTCCTTAAAATTTTTATTCTCGTTTTTTTTTTACAACCAATTGAACCACATCTTCTGTTCTTGCTCCAATAATCGTGTTGCCTCTACAATTATTGTTATCCAATCTTCCGATGTGCTCATGAAGTCATCTGTATGCATTGTGCCATTTCATCCTGTATGATATTACGTGCTTATTATGTATGATCATTTATTGTTGTGATGCCCTTCTTACCAAAGGCCTCTTACGAGGACAGTAAGGACTTTTCAAATAAAGAAATATGCCCGTAGATGGCACCACCCTTTCGCGCTTAATTAGTTAAACAAAGCGAACGACAGGTCTACAGAGCTCCGAAAAGCAGCCAGATGATAATCTAAGTGTTTATATATCTCTTTAACACCACGAGAAGGGCGCTTCATAATGGACGAATCGCATTTTAAGCGCTTCGGATCGGTGATCGTATACCATGACGCAAAGTGCGCTATAAAACAAACGAAGTAATTGAACTAGCTGCATGCTGTGAAGCGAGTAGCGCCCGAGCACACGTTCTTAACGACAAAACGCTCAGTCATCAGCGCTATACACAATGCGTATGCGTGAGCGGGCGGGGCCACTAACCGGCAAAAGCGAAAGAAGACAGAAATAAAATAGAACGAAGAACCAGATGCCAGTGAACCCACACCTTTCGAATACCGGCGCGATTTATTATCACGTCTGGACAATGTTTGCTGCCCCCTTGAGGAGAGGTAAATCAACGCTACCTCCACTCCTCCATAGCCGTGTTTCTAAACACTAAGTACATGGGTAAAAAAATAAGAGAAGAGAAAGCGGTGGTGACAGAATGAGGCCCTCATTTCACGAACCCGCAGCGCGTCTCCATCCTATATGCAGGAGAACCACTTAATTACGGGGACCGGTCAAGCCAAACGTACACAATAACGTGCACTGGGACAGCAAAGAAGTCGGAGGGGGGGGGGGGGGGGGGGGGATGGAGGAACAAGGTTGGTGAGAACGACGAGTAACGATCAAGTGGCCGCAATAAAGGTGCTGCAAACTGGCCTCCGGCGAGAGCGACACCGTGGCCCGGGGTCCAACAAAAAGGCGCGAAAAACAAGAGGAAGGCAGCGAGCCGCACCGTAAATCAATCGGGCCCGAGGGAGTCGCGGGGACGACGCACGACTTGCTCCCGACCAGATAAGCGAGGCGGCGCGCGACACAAGCAGTAAGGGCACTGTTAGCAGGCGTCAGCGGGTTATAGTTGCGTGCAGCAGCGCAAGAAAAGAATGAAAAATTACAACGAGCGTGTGAGATGCCAACACTTGCCAAGCTCGAAACTGTTTATTAAGGCGAAAGCCTTAGACGCCTCATGAAACGCGAAAGTTGACCGTCGGCGGCGACAGCACGAGTGATGCAAAAAAAAAAAAAAAAATCATCTCGTGATGTCGTCACAGATCGCCAAATCTTGTGACGTCATCATGGCGTCACATAACGTGAGGTCACATGACGACGTCATCATATGACATCGTTGCTTGGTCAATTAGGTGGGAAGATGTGGCGGCAGTGCAATACCCCGTTAGGAGCAGAAAACTTCGGAGCAGGGCGAGGGAGGATCAATACATCGACTGAGAAAAAGAATAAGATGGTTTTCGCTTTCGAGTCATCTAGGATAATGCGTTAGGTACCCTGTGAGTTTTTTTTTTATCTCATTGGGCACGAGTCAACTTACGAAGACTTGAGCAGCTGCGGAACATCCCAGCAGGCGAATCACCACGCGGATATTACCGAAACTCACGGAATAGCCACAGAGTGCACGGGTATGCTTGAAGACGCCTCACAGAAAACTCAGTATCCTGGTGCATGATACAAACGTGGACTTCCTAAAGCGCGGACTCTTCGAACTAGAGAAGTCTGAGTAATAAGAGCTGCGCCTGCAACTACGAGGGCGCAATAAAGAGAGTTATCTCGAAGTGTACCCCAAAGAAATTGCGCCTATCTACGGTTCCCTAAAGCTGCGCAACGAAAATTTCTCTTGGTGTTTTCATGAGTTCACCTTCCTTCATTCCGTCCGGTTCCCGAGGCCGCGTACATCTCGTAAAGTAATAACCGTAAGTCCTGCAATGTCGTTAGCCGCAAACACATCGTTATCGCGCTCCACCGCGACGGGCCTTTCCTTCTAGCGTGCATTGCAACACCGGACGCGAGCAGGCGCGACGACGGCAACCGACAACGAAAACGCCAGCGTGACTGCGAGCGCGCGGCATGCGGCAGCGGAGTTGCACATTGCGCTGCACGGAACTAACCGTAGAAGAAGCGGGCCTGAGCGCGTCGGGAAGCTCGACGACTACGTCAGCACCTCCTCCACCGCCGCCGCCAGGGGTGTCGGGTGTCAACCGTTATAGACGGCCACGGTGGCAACACCGTATAGCAGCAATAAGCAGCAGCATCAGCAGCAGCAGCAGCAGCCGCAAGTAACACGAGACGGGAGAGGCGCAGCGACTCCGAGGACTGGGAAGATATACGCGCGCACCCCAAGCAAGCTTGCTGGCGTCTAAAAGCTGATGAATGTGCCGCGAAAATGCCGGGAGAGGATCAGCGTGAAAACGGTGCAAGCCGTGTAAGCCGGCCCAAAGTCGAGTGGCTGCAGATTGCTGGCTTGTTTTCGCGACACGCCATGTTCCTTTGCAACGATTATATATATATATATATATATATATATACACACACACACACACACACACACACACACACACACACACACACACACACACACACACACACACACACACACACACGCACGGCGCAGCAATAAGCGAAAGGGACGCTTATTCTTGTACTAGACAGCACGCGTGTTTGTGCACATGACAAAAAGGGAAGGCGTACACAGATCCGGCTTAGCGAGTGTTCCCAATCTCCCTTCCGAGCGGGCAAATAAAGAGCGCGATGAGAGGCGAAAGGAACTCAGGACTGGCCTGTACAGCCAGAATCGGCACGACGTATATGTTGGTGTCGCCTCGCTATCGAGGTATTAAAAGCTCTTCGTCCCAAAGCCGTCGTCGGTGCCCGATTACGCCGGCAGCGAGTCGTTATAACCTGCCTGCACGCTTCAACATGACCGAGTAATTGCTGCTGCTGCTGAGTGCGCGCGGAAAACAAATGTCACGTACTCCTTCATACAGGCTTGAGGGACATACACGAGAGGATTCGAGCTGCATACCTTTATCAGCGTAAAAGGGTTTGAAGAACTGATAAGATAGCGCCGAACAGATGACGGAGGCACGTTAGTCTATAAAGAAAAGAAAGGCCGTAAGAAAATAAACGGGCGATAGCCGGAGAGCAGTATGTTCGAAACTGGCCGCCAATGTATACCGAGGCTCCTACGTCAGCATATTAACAGGCTACGACTCTTTTGCGATCGGAGCTGACACGTTTAAGTTGTGTGAACCCAAACTGAGGGGAGGCGAACCGCCGAGAGCATAAATTTAAACCCAAACCAGCGTACCAGAGAACCCAAGAAGGGTGGGGCGCTTTGTGTGCACAAAAGCACCCTTGTGTACCCGAAACTCACTTGGGGGTACTCGGAATCTAGAGCTGCCCATTAAACATTTGCGCACTCAATCTTGCGCGATACAGATCGCACTCCAAAGATCGGGAGATTAAAAATAACGGCCACCATCTAAAACGTGCTAAATATTGGGGCATCTGTGGTACTATCGATGACGTACAGATCAACAACGATGGCCGAAACGCTCGGAGGTTTCACGAAACTACGGACAGGCGCTCGCCTAATGCTAATGCTGTAAAGAGTACCCGAAAAAAAAGTAGCATCATTCTTTTTCACGCCCTGCTCACAACGTAAGTTTTATTCGCGACGTCGCAAAACGATGCCTGCACGTAGAACGCAAAGCAAGTTTCACGGTAAAATGTCAAACTGTTAACACGTCTACACTCAGACTGTGTCCGCTGAAGTGACAGGCCACGCAGATGCGAGAAGGCCAAGTAATGAAAGAGGAAAACAGCTGCTATTCGAGTGCGAAGTCCCATTAAATATGATAAAAGCCACGGTGCACAACAAGAAAAAAAATGTTTAAAAGCGGCGAGCGAAAGAGCAGCGTTGACGGTATACCCAATAGAGAGAGAGAAATTAATTTTAAAGCTTTCAGAACTGTCAGTATCGACGGGAGAACAGTAAATGTCAGTCCAACTCTGGAAGAACTTCGGTTCGGGCGAGCCAGAGTTGGATGAACTTTGGGGAAGCAGCACTTCAAAAGAACACGGACCCAGACACGTATACATAGCACACACGTCGTCGACTATGTGCATATATGTGCTTTTTAGCGCTGCTACACGAAAGTTCATCCAACTCTGGTTCATGTTCATTCAACCCACCACGACGATAGTGAGGATATCCGCAAAAATCATCTTGCTATAATAGAAAAAGGCAGAGGTTCGTGGGAATATGGAAGCTTCAAGTTGCAGCCCCGAAAAGGACAAGTCCGCCTTCTGGAAACGTCGGCTCCAGCGCCACTCAAGTGTTCACGAATTTTTCGTCTCTTGCTTTAATAGGGGCTCTAGATTTCGCGTTACCTCAAGTTTGCACAAGCACATCGCCTGGCGTACAAAAGAGCGCGAGCATGGCGTGGGGTTCTGGGAATGCAATTCAAGTTTCTGTTGGGCAGCCGAAGCCCGTTCGGGAGTACGGAAGATTTAAACGTATTTAAGAGAGAGCTTTAGACCAGCGTACCCGTAACGTTGGGGCACGCAAACCCCATTGCAGACCTCTTATGTTCACGTGCGCCCGCCGGTTTCCGTCGGCAAGGCTAGGGTACACGTCAGGCCCGTAGCCAGGAATTTTTTTCGGGGGGGGGGGCACTTGCT
>NC_051178.1:170226405-170308554 GCF_013339695.2 Rhipicephalus sanguineus | reverse complement strand
CTCGAATAAGCCTTATGTATAGAGTCGCATAAAACAAAGGCAAGGAGAAGGTCAAATAAAAGCGAGGGGCCAACATAAAGGGGCAATAATACGACCTCGGCATAACCGCGGCGCGAGCTGCGACAGTGACGAACCCGACCCCCCCCCCCCCCCCTTTATATTCCTCCAGGCGCCGTACTACATAGGGCCTCGCATTCACTTATCAATGGGCAGCCCCGCGGAACAAAGATTACGTACGGAGGAGCGGGGTACAACTGGCGACGCGCATCTTTCACTTGTGTTCCTACGCGCAGATCTTTCTTCTTCCGCCGTAGCGCACATATAGGCACGGATACATACACAGAAGCACATCATGAAAGGTCTCGCCGAGGAACTGTTTTCACCCTCTCCCAACCTTCCGACGTCAATGTCGACGTCGCTGGCTCTGGGCCTGCTTAAAGAAGGCCGGCGGCACGCTAAAGAAGTTCCTCCCTTTTTAGTTGGTGTAACCGGCGAGCGAGACACGGACGCCGCAGCGCCGATGTAGCAGCATGCGGAGCTGCAGTCTCTAAATGTCTCGGAAGAGGGACCTCCGAGGCCCGTGACAGGTATACAGTATGGAAAAACGAAGAAACGAACAAAAAGAAAAGGAACGAAATCAGAGCTCGATCCTGAGGGCGCGCGAAGCTCTTTGATCCGCGCCGGGATGCCGCGGGACACTTAGAAGAAAAAATTGCAGAAGACAATAAGGGGCGGGGGGGGGTCTGATTCGAGTCCTTCCTCTTACAAACTGCCGCGCGGAGCAGCTATTGGTTCCGTAGTGTCTCTCGAAGCGCTCTTCTTCTCGCTCTTCCGCAACGAACGTCGCTTCATTGTGCGGCAGCGGCAACGCGGTTAAAGAGGCGATCGCCCCTCTCTGCCCACGGCCGCGTCGACAGTCGCCGAAGAGCAGCGCCAGAGCGGCGGCCCGATTGCTGTCCTTTTTTTTTTTTCTTTTTCGTCAGCTTCGGGCAAACCGCGCTAGCAGGGAGAAAAGCCGCTCTTTGTCCGCGAATGCAATTTGTCTTCGCCGGCGCGCAAACGCGGGGGCTCGGCGGTAAACCCGCTTGAAACAATGAGAGCGACACATCGGTGGGAAAAAAAAAATAATAAAAAATGAGGATGGAGACGGTGGAGGGTGTAGAAACGCTGTTCCGCGAAACTCGCCCAACCTAACCCTACCGCTCCTACCTAATTCCCCTTATTCCCCCCCACGTACGTATATATACTGAAGCCTGCGCGCGGTTCATTCCCTAAACGCGGCGGTCGATGGTTGCGGACATCAAAGCGGCTGTCGCCGTTGGAGCTCCGACAATGCGCTAGCAAATGAGTTGCGAATGCCGGCCGTAATAATGCACTCTATTCGTTAACCTTCCCTTCAATCTTCTTTGCTAGGACGCGAGCGTCAGCCTGTACTATACAAAACGCATGAGACGGATTGGTATACCGTCTCTCTCTTTCATCAATTATTGGAACCCAAGCGTTCCTATAATTGATGAATTAAAGGCTCGAACAGGATGAAAATGCGAAGCTGCCTCTTTAAAGCCGGTCTTCGCATTCTATCACTGTACTTCCCTATAGTGATTTTTCTCATTTTTTCGTTGCGACAGCAACTGTGCAGACACACTGCACGCGAATTTCCACATGTCGCCGCCATGTCGCGAATTAACATTCAGTGCGATCAGAAGGGAATGTGCGGCCCGCTGCACTGTAGTCTGGGGGTTTGCGGCGGGATTCCAGTAGAGACGTACGAGCCGAGAAGGATGTTGACTCGATGCGCACGCCGTCCTTCCATGAGCCCGATGCTCGAGGTCATAGGTATACTGAACAGCGCGTGTGTGTCCAGCCACTGAGACGAAAGGGCGGCGGGATATAGTGTGCAGCAAGCAACCCCGACCAAACAAAAGAGTTACTGCGTTATTATTTTTTTCCCCCGAGAAGCACACAGCGCATGGACACGCATTACGAATGCTCTTGCAGAGTGCTCACCTTTGCAAGTACCCGGCAGTGCTTCAGTGCTCCGGCTCGGGATCATTCATGCCACCTGCAGAGAAAGAGAGAAGGTACAAAAACTGAGTCAAACACGTCATAAAAACAATTAACTGTTCACATACTACGTAATGTCATCGAGAAAAAAGAATGTTCCAGGTTCGCCATCATGGCAACGAGCCGCGCCGGCTAACACTCCGAAGGTCACACTCACACGTATATGTACCCAAAAAATGTCGGCGGGGGAACGGCCACCGTCGTAGAACAATTGGTAATGCCCCACACACGTATTGCGCAGGTCGTGAGTTTGTGATGCACCGGCGGTAGGTTGTTTTAAGGCCGAACCATATAGAGCATTTTTGCCGGCGTTTTCCTGGCGTTTCGTACGCCGGCGTCCCTCGACGTCGACCCTACCAATGACGGTGGCCGAAACGTCCACCTCTGGACGGTCCAGACATCACGGGCGGCAGCGTCGACGCCGGAAGCAGTTCGATGGACGCAGAACCAATCAGCGTGCGGCTGGCAACGACTTCCGCTACGTAACGGCGTCGTTGCTGCTGCCAAAATGGCTGCCGCCCACCTCGAATCTTATAAGTCGTCGCCGTGCGCTGTGTGGCCCTTAAAGGGGCCCTGCAACACTTTTCGAGCATGCTCAAAAAGCGCTGCCGATCGGTAGTCGAGGCTCCCGAGAACACGCCAGCCAAATATTATAGCGATGCGCACGGCCTGGAATTTACAATAAATTCTCAAAGTCAGCTGAAAATCGCTCCCTCTTCTCTCGACAAATGATGTATTAGTCCGCAAAATATGACGCGATTGTCCGCAGTTCCACCATTGGCTGATGTTATAATCACGATAACACCCTCATTATTACTTTCGTTGTTAATTTGAGTTCAATAAGTAGATAATATGTACGTTTATATTATGTTATCGCGTTAAAAACACCGAACAAACATTAATATTAGCACTTCCGGTCTCACCGACAGCTCGCCTGCTCGTAGTTGCGTGGTTCCGTTTTCTTCGCCATGCGCAGTGCCGAAAACGTGAATATTTCTGTGCTTTTGACCATCGCCGGTTGCCGTTGAGAGTGGCAGCCGTTCGAGTGTTGCCTCGTCAGCTGAGAACTGCATCGTCGGCACGTTCTCACGACCGACCGAGGCACGGGCGCAGCGTGTCTCCGATAACAATGCTGGCGTCCGGTAATGGCGGCGCTTCGGGGTCGTCTGCCAGTGCCGTCTTACGAGGCGGTGTATCGGAGTATGGGCCGAAACCGATCTCAGCTGTCATTCGTTCCAAACGAGCGCGCACGTTTGCTTCCATGGTTGGCAGAGCGATGAAAACACTACGGCGTTCGAGGTGCACACCCAACATTACCAAACCGACGCGCAGTTTTCAAGCACGCGCGATACACAGCGCGATCGACTCCGCTCGACGAGAACGACGCAAGCCGACCGGAAGTGGCGGCACAGACCACGTGGTTGCGCCGAGACGCCAGAGAGAAAAAAATGAAAAAAATGCCGCCGGCGCTGACGTCGCCTCCTCGCACCTCCGCCCTCCCTCCCTCCCCTCACGCCGCGCGCAGCTTTCCGCGCGCTCGCTGCGTTGAGTTGAGAGAGAAAGCTGCGGAACGTGATCTCTATAATTTGGTAACACCACTTAGACTTGACGGATTCGAAAAATATTTGCGGCATATGGCTCGTGAAGAGTCATACGTCAATAATGGGACTATTCCAATATAACAAATAAAGGTGTTGCAGGGCCCCTTTAAGTGCTCAACTGATGCTTGTATTTGACTAAGCTTGTTCCCTAGAAGCTTCGAGAGCAAAGCGCTCGTGATATCTTTGAACTCTTTCCGAGAGCCGTTCATCGGTAGGCTTAGCAGGAATGAGTGTATTGGTCGAATACGTGGCCTCAAAGATGTGCAGCAGCTTCAAGCTCCGAAGCCATATATTACGAGTTCGTGGTTCTTCTCAATGCTAATAGCTATAGCGCTACAAGTCAAATAAAAAAAATAGACTTTTCAGCGGCACTGTGACTCGTTTTTTGCACCTCAGAACTGCAAGAGACATAAAAGCTATAATCAGGAATATATCTTGTTGGTCCACTGACGGAAACTGTACACTGCTTTATGAGGTGTCAGGTTCATTCCCTCTGGTCCCACTGTGCGACGCTGAGTTAACGCTCCTCATATGGTTTGCCGCCCTCTCTGACGGCGTTGATGCGACGACGCCGAGGGACGCAACGTTAGAAAACGCCGGCCAAAATGCTCTACGGTTCGGCCTTTAAATGCGAATGCATTTCTTAGTCGGGCTATGCCAGGCGTCCGGCGTTGTCCGCGGCGCCCTCTCCCATAGCAACAGCTGCGGGCGCGCGCGCTTATCCTCGCCCCTAGCAACCGGAGCATGTGGTGCGAGAGAGTGTAGGAGAGGGTAGGTACAGTGCTTCGCCGCTCCTTCTCTCGCCGTTCGCTCTCTCTCCTCCCTGCGCCCCACTCTCCCGTCCACTCGCGCCTCACTCTCGACCGTTCGCTGGCTGGGCGCCTCTCAAGGCGATGGCAGAAGTCGGTGAAGGCGAATGTCTGACGGCAACGGTACCCTCTCTCGGCGCAAGAAATGCATTCGCATTTCCTCACGATTTCCTTCGGGGAGGGAGGGGGGGGGGGGCATTTTTTTTTCGTCCATCTGCGCTTACAGCTACACTTGATTAGGAACCACAAATAACGCCCCTAAGTCCTCCTTGGTTTTATCATCTGGCTGTTTCGTATGGTGGTATCAAATATCATTATAATTGCTTTGTTCCTCACGTAATTCAATGGTGAGGCAGAGAAGCGCGCAGTGGTTGGCACGAATCAGCCTCCCGAAAAATCAGGGGGCCTAGTTATACCAGTACACTGGTTGTCACTCATTGCCTCCTCCTTACCATACGCAGACTTTGCGCCCAAGATGCAACGAAAAAGAAAAAAAGGGGGCCAGGGGGAGAGGGGGGTGAGTAGGTGCGTTGCAGGACCGAAAAGATAAACGCTGCATCGGCGGCAAAGGGAGGTACCCAACACCATGAACACAGACCGAGCCAAGAACAGGAGCGTCTACGCAAAAAAAGAAAGGAAAAAACTCCGCGCTTGTTTTTGATAAACGATGAAAATAACTTTCACCTTGCGTCGTACTTAGGATGACTCACTAGCGGCCTCGTCCTTGTTTATCTCAGCGTCAGTTCGTAGCCCAGAGAATTCACTAATCTGACAATATCACGACAAATTAACATGTCTGAAACGATGTTCCATTATAGGAAATCTAACAACCGTTATAGAAAATCAACCGGTAGGGAATCAGTTCTTTTTTTTCGCCTTTTCTTTCTAACGATAGACATTCGATCCGCACTTAGAAACACTTTTACGCGAGTTAGGAACACCCAAGATTACTCGTACACCTCGTAATACCGCGGGCAAGATTGGTAGAACCCTGTAAAGAAAACAGAATCGAGTATCGGGGCAAAACAACGAGAATTTTTTTTCTTTCGTTCACATGCTTACGCAGAAGGAGGCGGAGGGAAATCAATATAGGGGAGGCCTGTCCCGGAAAGGGAACGGCAGCAGAGACAGAGAAGGCGCACGGGGGCACTCCCTGGGCAATATTATACCCCGCGCATTATACAATATCGGAGGGCAGCAGCGTGACGCAGTGCGAGTGAAATAAGCGGCTTAGCGTCAAACCCAACCAGACGTGACAAATTTATGCAAGGACACGACGTGTACCACCAGTATATATACTTACGGTGCTACCGTTTCTTTCTTCCCCATCGTGTACAGGTTAATATAGACTGACGAGGCTCGGTTATAATCTGCACTTAACTACACGTCAACTCACACGCATAGTGAAGTTTCTCTTCTAGGAGAACCTACCCTTGTCCCTTGAACACACCCTATGTACTCGTTTAAAGAAATAGTATGAACAGCAGAAGTAGTATAAGCCCGAGGAGGTGACAGTGGCGTTCAAGTGTAGCGACACAAAAGAAAGAGAGAAAGAGAGAGGGAAAGAGACATTAAAATCTGACGTTACATTATGTCATAGCAAACGGCAAACAAGAAGAAACGGTTACCGGGTCTGTGCATTTACCTAAAGAAAGAAAAACGCCGCGCGCGCACTGCTTGCTTAATAAAGTCAAGTTGATTACTTTAGCGTCTGTACCATATTCGAAATTGACACTGACTTATAGGGGGTGCACGAGGTTATCCAAGATGGCGGACCGAAAGAATATATAGAACCGTCGACTGATCATCCGTGTCGTGGCACGGAGGCGCAGTCGACACCCTTCTCATCCTTCCCGCAGCACGCCGAGTATATTCTTACTTTTCAGACTTTATTCTCATCATCTCTGTCCGTTGTCTGATCCTGCGATGTTTGTTGAAGATGAAGAGAGTAATCGCAAAGATTTCCGCGCCTCTGATCTTGGCCGAGGAACTATACAGCACTGGTACGCTCTGCTCGGCGACCGATGTTGGAGACCGACCGACCAGTAGCGAACATTTTCAAACCTCTCTTTTATTAGGAAGAGAGCCATGTGTATCAACGAGGCTAGAATCACGTCATTGACCGCAAGGTGGGGGAAATGGATTACAAGAACGTTAATCGCGCCAGGAAAGCAAGGGAGGCAATTTTTACGTACCTGCAGTGATGATACATGTGCTTGAAACGTGGCGCCACGCAATGGTGTAACATTTCTCTACATGTCTATAAGCTCCACGAATAACGGTTACTTCATACTGATTATATAAGAAGGGGACAGCGCACAAAGGCAAACCAACCAAGCAACAAAGCAAAAAATGTAAACGGAGAAGTAAACGACACTAGCGTATTACAGCAAACATTATGCGGCGGAGCTTACGCAATATATTACGGTGAAGCACATTAGGAGGAAACTGTCGCGGGGCGTTATAGTACGCATTCATTAATTATACACGAGCCGTCTCTGGTCACAGCGCGAGAGGAATGACTAACTAATATCTTTACTGGAAACCACACATAGCAGTTTCTTGACGCTGTGCCCACTTGAGCCTTTTTCCCACCTACTTCGTGCGGGCCCGCGGCTTTCTACGCGTACCCAAATAATGAACGCGTTCACGTGCCGTCTCCGGTTACAGTACACGAAGGCATGTATGTCTAATAACTCTACCAGCGACTATTCAGATATATTCTTAAGGCAACAGTGTGGCCGGAAGGAAAATAAAACTAATTTGTTTCTTTCCTCTTTCCAGCTTAAAATTGAAATGCGTACACAACTGAGAGCATTAAAAACGGTACCTTAATGAGCGTCGTTCACTAACCGGACAATGCTTAATATCGCGCGTGCACTAAGCTGCATTTTTTTTTTCGTCCGGCCCAATATTTCTAATGATGATATAAACGACTGTTGTCCTGAATCCCTCAGCAGCGCACAAAAGGTAACAGCTAATAAATAATAACCGTTGGGGTTTACATCCTATGAAACCACGATATGATTATGAGAGACGCCGTAGTGGAGGGCTCCGGAAATTTCGACCGCCTGGGTTTTTTTTTTAACGTGCACCTAAATCTAAGCACACGGCCCTCTAGCATATTGCCTCCGTCGAAATGCGGCCACCGCGGCCGGGATTCGACCCTCGAGTGAGCAGTCGAGCACAACAACCCCCACCCCACCTCGGCGGGTGAACAGTAAGAGTTACTCCTTTAAGGTCAAGCCGCATGGGGAGTAACCACTGATCTCCTCACTGGTATTAAAGGAGTTAATCTCCGAAATGACTAGACTCCGCAGCATATTCACTCCTTTCTTTAGATTATAGAGTGCATGCGGATACCGCAATGAGCGTGGATGGGCGATATCTCGGACGTAGTAGTAGACGTGCTCTCGAATACCGTGGGCGGTGGCGTTCTCGAAACAGCGCAAGGGCGGAACCAGTCACTGTGATCGAGAAACGCACTTGGCGGAAGCGGCGCATGAAACGTATACCCCACCTGCAAACGTTACAACCTCAGTCCACCGTTCGTATGCCGCGTTTCCCTCCCACCTTTCTTTCTTTCTTTCTTTCTTTCTTTCTTTCTTTCTTTCTTTCTTTCTTTCTTTCTTTCTTTCTTTCTTTCTTTCTTTCTTTCTTTCTTTCTTTCTTTCTTTCTTTCTTTGTTTATCTTCACTTTGCCACCGGCAGCTTCAAACTAACAGCCACACGCAGTTACAACAACTCGAAAAGCTCAGGCGGCGGCGCCTGTGTTGTCAATGTCGCTGCGTGGGCGGCTCAGAACGGAACTGCCTGAGTAACGGTGCGCGGCTCGCTGCGTGGAAAAGGAGCGCCGCATATTTTATGCGAGCTCACGTCGCGAGACCGTGGGCTCGCACGAAAACGAGTCGCTGCGTGCGGCGGAAAGAGAGAAGAACAACGACCGCTTCATACGATGATCCCTTATATAGCGATGGCGCATGCGCAGAGGTGCATGAGCTCCTTCATTTGCACAAGTCTGGCCGCGACCTCGTCTTGCGATACGGCGGCTGCAAAACGCCAAATCAGAATCGTAATCTTAAAAATAACTGGTGAAGAAAATCACGGGACGAATGAATGAATGAATGAATGAATGAATGAATGAGAATGAATGAATGAATGAATGAATGAATGAATGAATGAATGAATGATGAATGAATGAATGAATGTTCAGGCGAAGAGCAGTCTTGCTGTCTTACGGGACACTAAAGGGAAATATTAAGCTGAGCTGTATCGAAAGATTACGCTTGCGTAGTAACTAATTCACCATTCCTGGCGAGCAAAGGGCATCTGTAAGCGAGAAAACGACAAAATTGAGAAATTGGAGTGGCGCCCTCTGTACGCCCTGTGGGTACCTCAATAAATGACGTCAGATCATCTGCTTTGATTACTCAACGATTTGCACACGAAAAGTGAATTACGTTTCTTCTGACAATAAGTAAACGCGTAGTATTTGCAGAGTTATTGCTACCTATTACGGCCGTGTAGCCCTCGGACGCCTGCTCATTCAAAGAAATGGGCGGCCGAGATGGTGCACGTCAAGTCCTCTATTCGGCGCGGGCGATTCAATTTGAGCAACGGCACCAGGGACTTTCGGCGGCTGTTTTCGATGAAAAAAAAAAAAAAAAAACAATCGTTTATCGGCGCGCATAAAGCGGTTACATACTCAAACTCAGGTAAAAAATCATTCGAACCAAACTTAATTAGTGTCCCTTTAAATAACGAATAGCAAAGCAGCAGCTAATATTAGTCATAATTTAACTAACATTAGCGAACGTGACGCGCTGATATTATACGAGCGGTTCAATACGGTAGTCTAATTCGCTCAGAAATTACCCGCACCCAACCTCGCAACAGGAAATAGGTGGAGGACACCCTCACGGAGAATATCACATCAGAAGCAAAGGCCGACAATGATGACACAGGAGCTACCAAGCAGACGAAAAATAAAAATAAAGCAAACCCGAAATGAAACTGCAAAACGTTTAGGAGCGCTCTATATATATATATGGCACGTTTTGCAATCGCACTCATTTTCCAAGTCAGCGCGCACGCATCATCCGTACATGCCGGCTTACGAGCGCGTGTCCATGTGCGTATGTAACCCACCGCTATATATTTCGAGGAATATTTCAAACTATAGTTATAATATACTGCAGCGTTGCGACGAGCCAGAACATCTGCTAGCCGGTCGTTGCTTGTTTAAGGCGTTCGCTGCAGGGCAGGGTTAGTGCAATATACATGCATGGTCACGGAAATGGTTCCAGCCGGTCGGTTAATATAGTCTCTGGGCCGCCATTAAAGCTGTCAAGGCAAGGTTAATAATGCAGTCCCACATGCGTCTGTCGCAACGGCAGCGAGCGGCATGTAGAAATACCAGTGGGCGTGCTAAGAAGAGGGATGCATCACGATAGCCGAGAAGCATGGCGGTTAGCGCGTAGCCACTGTGTCGTAGCACTAAGGACGCGGGGGAGTTAAGGAGAAAGATTAATAATAATAATAATAATTGTTGGTGTTTTACGTCCCGAAACCACGACATGATTATAAGCGACGCCGTAATGGAGGTCTCCGGAAATTTCGACACCCTGGGGTTCTTTCACGTGAACCTAAATCTAAGCACACGGGCGTCTATAGCATTTTGCCTCCATCGAAGTGCGGCCGCCGCGGCCGGAATTCGATCCCGCGGCCTTGGGATCATCAGTCGAGCACCAGAACCACTATAGGCCAACGCGACGGGTTAAGGAGGAAGTTTAATGACGTGAAATTTCTTCCACATAATTATTTTGTCTTTGCAAAAAAAAACTTGGTTGATCGAAGTGACTTCATCACAAATCCATATGTCTGGATGTAATCAGTACCGATACACCTTCCTATCTGATTCTGTCAACTTGATATCAACGACACTGCCGTTCAAATTTTACATGTGGAATGGATTTAGCGCGATACGACGAGGACACAGGTAAAGAAGGAACACGTTTTTCTTTTCTTTTTTTTTTTGCCGCATGCGGATCCAGCTACCAGAAAAATTATGGAAACTTATTTACATTCACAAAATAGGCCCTAGTTGTGTAAGCGTGTCTATATACCCCTGCATCACAGAGAAATTTGTTTCCTGAATACTTTTGTCACCTGATACAGCTTTTTCATGGTTAGTCGACCTTTAATATTTTGCATTTATCCTCAATTTGACGTCATCAGCGTGTGTTCACGTGGTTATAGGTTGTGCTTTGAAATATGTGTTTCTGTGCTAATAAAGTTAGCTTGTGAGAACAGTGCTGGTGTTTCGTGCCCCTTCTTCGCCTCTGTCCCTCGTTTTACCGCGCTGAATCCACTCGACATGTTTAGCAGAATCCAACTCGACCAAATGTCAGTTATTCCTGCGTTCAAATACAACCTTTTAAAGCACATTTGTATTGAACCCTTACTGAGAAATTTGAAAAATAAGCTGCTCACTAGGATATAGCCTAGTTTGACCTCTTTGAGTGGACAAGATCGACAGACAGACGGACAGTCGCTATTATACACATTTGCTTAACTTTCGCTGTTTCGGCACATCACTTCTTACAACGATTATCCGTAAATCCTTACGCCTGCTCTGTGCAAGAAGAACCATTACACAGTTTACCATCACAAAAGCACCATTATAACTTTCGATCAGCATTGGGCGACAGAGGCTTTTAAAACTACAATGACAAACTTCATTTTCTAGCACGACTTGAACCAGATCGTTTACCTCGAACTTATTGTAGTATAGTCTAAACACCTACGATATTCTACACAGAAACGACACAGGACAAACGATAAGAAGCATATAATATTACCTGCAATGACAGTTGCGTCGACATTACCGAGACCCTCCACCAATTTAATGAAGCGATTGCACCGCGTATGATGTACGGGCATATATTTCGAAGATCGTATTTTAAGTAAAAAGAAAAGAAAGAAAAGAAGAAAAGAAGCGGGTATAACATTTTCATCTGCGTAACGCGACAACGTATAACGTTATCGTTAAACGAACATAAGAGTGTACACTGCGGTCAAAATAAAACGGGCGCCACGCGTAAAAACGAATTCATCTCAGGAAATGAGCAAGACCGACCGACCAACCGCGGTACTCGAGACGGGAGCTGCCTGAGCGAGACGTCTGAATTATTACGCTTTATTTGCATATATACGAGCTTGGCAACCACAATTGGGACGAGCTCGAGAAAACCACGTGCTAAATTAGAAAAAGAAGAAAGAAAGAAATCTATACGGGCTTCGCCGCATTTGCGGAAAACCGCGCACGGCCAATTTCAATTACACGAGCACCGCGCGCGCGCCCAAAGAGTATACGTTTCGGTGAAATTCGGCACCCGTTCTTTCGGCGACATCATCAATTGGCGCGCAGTCGTCGCTCGGCGAAAGGACGTGCGCTCGTTCGCAATGTAAATTAACGCGTCGGTACAACGGCCCGTCATCCTTGATTAAACGCACGCGCGCGACAGCCCGACGTATATATAGTGATGCGAGAGCGCTATACGCCAGCTACACTGATATTGAAGCCACGGGAAGGGGGGGGGGGACGACGAAAAGGAAACACGACGAATATCTTTAGGTCTTTCACGATGTTTAGTAAAGCACCACATGGTTTTTTCGAGATCACAAACCAAGAAACTAGACAGACAGACAGATACCCTACCTCTTTCTCGCTCTCGCTCTGGTGAATTACTTGCGGCATTGACACCAGGGGCGTAGCCAAGGGGGGGGGGGGGGGTTCAACCCCCCCCTGAAATTTTCAATTTTGCTTGCGCATATATACACGAAAACATACAAACGCACGCACGAAGATACATGAAGTATGGTTGAACACCCCCCCCCCCCCCCCCCCCGAAAAAAATTTCTGGCTACGCCCCTGATTGACACAGAGGGAAACCAAAGTGTAAATTGAGTGGCGCTCGCTTTTGCGAACGCGTGGGGAAAAGCCCAGCAGCGCGGACTCTTACTGCACGAAACAGGTGAACGAATCAAAGAAAGAAAGAATGGAGAGAAAAAGAAAAGCTTGACGGTTCGTGCTGTGTCAAGACGCTCTGAGTGAGTCCTATGAAGACGTGTGAAAGGCGCTGTAAAAGTGTGACACGAATTTTGATGCGACGCAAATAAAACAGCCGCGAACTTCACAACCATCCTGTAAAAAAAAAAAGAAAGCCTCAACATCGTCCAGATTGCACAGCCAATGGAACATATACAAAACGTGTAACTAGAAAGCGGAATGAAAGGACGTATCAAAGCGACCAGATGGTTATAGGACCGAAGCGTACTGTAGCATAAAAAAAGCCCACAAGTTTCATATGACACTCGCACATGTTACCAAAGACAGGCCCGCGCATCAGCACTAAAGGGACGCTATTATATACCTCTGACAGTACGGCGAACCTTAAGGTTCCCTGAATCAAGTAAACACCTTTTCTCCTGGACTGAAGTATTCCTTGCTAAAAGGAGTTTTCCCGCTTACACACAGCACGGCGCCATCTGCCTTTTTATGTACTTTTAGTAAGCGCTTCGGAGAAGCCCATCGAGTTCCTGCTTTAACTAAAACTAACAAAACGTTTTTAAAGGAAACGTGCGTCTGGTTAAACCGCTTCACTGCTAGCAATAACCTCGCTTTTTGGAAGTACTAAGTTATAGAACACCATCGTCTTTTGAAAAGTTTGGTGTCGTTGAGTATATATGCGAAGGAGGCTACTCCTTTTAAGCAAGTAAACTATTATCCACATCTTAACTCTTCGACAAGGGGCCTACATCGAAAAAGGAGATACTACTGCTTTCTAGTGTCACACGCGATTGGCGCAGCCGGGGGGGGGGGGGCACACCGGGCCCGTGCCACCCCCCCCCCCCGCATTTTTTTGTATTTTGCTATGGCATACGTGGCAGCAGAAAGCACAGGACCGGGTTGATTGGCGGAACAAGGGAGAGGCCTTTGCCCTGCAGTGGGCGTAGACAGGCTGATGATGATGATGATGATGATGGCATACAGAACCCAAAATGACACTTGACCACATCTGCCTGCCCGGCCCCCACATCGAATCAAAAAGGTGCCCCCCCCCCCCCCCTCGAAAAAGTTTCTGCCTACGCCCCTGGTTCAGTGGGGGAACCTAAGGCAACAAGAATGCTTAATTTACCATTAGCTCAGTGTTTGTGGTCTCTTCCTCGCCGATAGTGCGCAGAAATGGCAAAAGTAAGTCGCGTCTCCAAATGAGGACGCCGTGTCGCGAAGGGGTAAAAGAGGCCGATGATCGTGATAATAATGACGATACGCAGACAAATTTTGTTACGCCAAACTTTTATTTTCATTTTCCAGCAGAGAGTTGTGCGAGCACGGATAAGCCTGCCGGAGCATCGATCCAGAGCTGGCAGTTAGGAAGGCGAGCCTCGCACGCACGCGAGAGGCTACCGGATACCCGGGACGCGCCAAAGGCGAGCTTCGCGTACCGGGACCATCGCTCAAAGAGGAGACAAGAGAGCGGCCCCGGGAGACGGCGTCCGCCACGCCTGCCCGCCTCACCGTTCGTATGTTACTCCGCCTCGGCGAGAGAACAGGACGAAAACAAATTCGCCTAGGAGACACATACACAACGGCGTCCAACTTTCGCGACAGGGAGGCAAACACGACGGAAAGAAAAACAAAAGACGGCAAAACAAAATGCCAAAAAGAAAGCACGCGCTCAGAGGTGCCCGAGCACGTGTTCGCGTGAAGCGGATAATGCGGCACAAGAAACGGAAGGTGATCTGTCTTTCGCCAGAAAAGCAGACCTATACACAACGAAAACCGTTAGCCTCACTTGTCCTTGCTTTTTTTTATTATTTTGTTTCGAGCAAAAAAGTTGCATCTTTCGATTGCGGAAGCTCTTTAATATTAGGCACTACCGATGCGCACGAAAAGTAAAATAAAAGTTTAAAAGAACGCGACCGGGTTATAGAAAGATGGCCTGGGCTGGAATAAAACGAAGAACTCGAACACTGCGTTGCCGTTGAAAGAAAAGGAAAATTAATGGTCAGGTTACGCGCAGGCAAGAATAGCAGAAATACGAGGGCTCCTCGAATTAGAAAGAGAGGGAGAGAATAGAGGGAAGGGAGGATGCTTTACGGAAAGCTATACGACTTTCAAAGAGCCCCGCGGCTGACAGCTGCTCTGGATGGCCCGACGTTTTTCTTTTTCTTTTTTTTTGTTCGGAGCCAGAGCCAACGCAGAAATTTACGCAAAACTGTCCCCCGTAGTAAATACTGCATGCGACCCTAAATCGATCGGCTGCAGTCAAGCACCGCATCAGGAAAAATGAAAAAGCCCTGCGTTCTGCAGCGAACGAAGAATACGAAAGCAAAACAAGCACATAAATGATTTGTGCGTATTAGCACCGTTCAACATGATTGTTAAAGTTGAAAAAGTAAACTGATATACAGACAAGAAGGAGATGGCGATGCAGTGAAACAACGAGAAATCAATCAGCCGCATGAGGAAAACTTGAGATGCACACGTAGCGGGCCCGACCGATGAAAACACACTAAGGAACAAAAACTGAACACACAGAAGCAAGATACGGTGGTTCAATAAGATGAGCTTGAAGATGCGTGTTGTTAGGAACGTCATGATTTCGCGTTCGAAATAAATTATCTTTGCTTGTGCTTTCTCGCCGGGCCTGCGTAGTCTCCTCGCTTTAAGCGATACTTCGAATCAACGGGGGTCGATTTAACGAGTCGACTGTACCGTTACTTCTGAAGCCCGACAATTATTGAAGCCCTCCATTACGTCGTCCCTTATAATCCTATCGTGGTTTTGGCACGTGAAACCCCGACAATTATTCTTATTACGCTGCGTCAGCGCACACTTAACTGTGTCCACCTAGCAGCTTCTGCAGGGCGATAATGCGTCCATTTTCAACGCTTTCCTTATTCGTCGCGCTGAGTCGCCGATCTCACCGATAAGCGCTGCAACGCGGCATTCGAGTCAAACAATACGGACGAAAAAAAAAGAAAGAAAAAGAAAAGAACGAACGGAACACGAAATGAATCGTGATAAAAGGTGGACGAGGGTGCTATCCTGGACACTGTCAAATTCCGCCATCTTGTCAAATTTCGTAACGGCGGCATTTTAAGCCAATCGGAGAGGTCACATCAGCTCTCCGGGCCAATCAGAGTTGAAAAATGGCGGAATTTGACACGGTCCAGAATAGCGCCCCGACTTCCTGAGTGTTGCTAAGGCGTCCCGCTTATCCACAAGCGGGTAATGTTTCCAATGCACATATTAACAAGACGCCGGAGGCTTACACTTCCTTTACAACACAACAACGACGACAACGATAAAAAAACAAGTGAGCGCCAAGATCGAAAGCGAGGACGCTAAAACTTGAGCCGCAAACGGCTTCCCATTGCTGTAAGTAGTCAACCCCCGCACGTCATCAGCGCTTTTCGATCGGTTGCCGCAGGTGTTGGACTGTCAACAACTACGCATACGTAGACACTCTTGGAGCAGCGATAAGCGAAATAACATCGAAATGGATCGTTTTTGCCGCATCGAGTTTCCGCCGTTCAGGACACCATTTGGAGAATGGCGCCGAGGCGATCGGGCTCCCTTTTACGGTCGTTAAATGCCCATACAGTGTACGACAGGAAGTCACTTTCGTCCCTTCAGCCACTTTAGCGTTTCTGTGGGAGTCAGCGGCACGGACATCATGTTGCAATTTGCCGTCCATTCGGATAAGACGCGGCAATTCAACATTCACATATATATATAAAGCCTCGCGGGTCTCCGCATACGCCGGGAACGCACACGATACACCTCTTTGCAAGGCTACCTGCCAGTCGACTATTTACCGCTTCAGATTACCGCCGTCAAGTTCTCCTGCTTAAACTGCGATTGTCTTTAGGCCTATATAGTGAATGTCCAGCAGTGACTACAGCACAACGATAAATCAATGCGTGAGACCAATCGACAGAAAAGGACTAAAGGTAATGATTAATGGGTTTGGATAGATATTCTAACCAAATTTCTACACGTTCCCACTGACGTAATTGAGAAAACTGCATCAACGGTTAAATGTTATCAGATTGTGTAATCACTATAAACGAAACGGCGCAATGGCACCTATACCTTCGGGCAAGCACGTTACTACGTAGCGGGAATGAAAAATTCACCGACGATTACGATACTGCCTAATGCGAGATCTGAGCGCAGCTGTTTAGGTGTTTTGATTTTGCAATAAGTTGACGCGCGACTGCCTCGCTAACCGTGAGACCGCGGAAGGCAGCGCGTGAGCGCGTTCCACAACAGCCGCCACAGACGGGCCTTTGTTCATGCAGCGCTTTATTTCCATATATGGTATCGGTGGTCGCCCTCGCCTCATAACTTAGTGATGATAACGTCCGGCGACCGCACGATGGCGCGCATTACTGTGGCGCCGCAGGTGGCCGCCGCAGAACCTGTCGTCGTCACTGTCGGTCCCTCCTCCTCGCGCTCTCCTCGCTATCGCCGTCTTTCATCCTGCGCGCCGCTCGGCGCTCGCTCTCTTTCATCCTCGTTCGCTCTGCCGGTTACGACGACACCGACGCCGCTCAACGCAGTAACGGGCGCCTAAGAGCTGCGCTCAAAACAAACGAAACGGAATATTCAACTTCCCAACAGGCGGACGCAATGTTGACAGCCGCCGGTCAAAAACTACATTTGCGTTTTACTTTTTCTAAGCAGCGAAACCGTTCTAGCTCGGCGTGAAGTGTGTGACCGTGCTCGAAAACTATCATCATCATGAACGGGCATGTGCCACAGAATTTGGGCAATACCCACAACTCACCGCTACGGCATCGCCTGTAATAATCCTGAGAACGAGTACAGGGAGCGAGAGAGAAAGAGAAACAAAGAGACGGAAAGAAAGATATAAAGAAAGAGAATGAGAAAAATTCTTGCCGAAAAAAATTCTTCACAACGCGGGATTCGAACCCGCGTACCTTCGATCCGAAGGCGAGCGTCCTAACCACTCGGCTATCCAGGCACGCTAGCAGAGCATAGCATCGATTTGCATAGTATAGTGAAGCAAAGGAGTGGGAAAGAGAAGTGAGCGTGAGCAGAAGGGAAAGGAGGAGGGGAGAGAGTAAAGCGTTGCAGAGAACTAATGAGAAAGAGGAATAGAGAGAAAGAAACGTAGAAAAAAAAAAGAGACAGAGATAACATCAGCGAAAGGGGGAGAGCTAGAGAGAGGAAAAAAAGATAAGAAAAGGAAGCAAGCATTGCGTCGTCTCGCGACGAGATACCGCAGCACTTGCTCGAGCCGCGCATGCGCAGTACCTAAGCCACGCCCACCGACGCAGACATCGTGCGCAATCTCCGCTCTATAGTGCATACCTTGGCTGCGTACTCCCGAGGGGGAAGCCGCGCATCTCGAAGCTAGACATGTCGGTCGACAGGGAGTACGAGCGGCGAAGGGCCCGTGCTTCGCTGTGCCAAGTTTTACGCGACATAGTGCAAACTGACAGGATTTCTTTCCTTTTTTAATTCTGTCTTCATCAGCTTGCGCAAAATTTGCGCGAAATGAAATCGTATATACCTCCAGCTGTCGCATGAATGCACCGTCACACACTCCACGAAACGGGGCTTATTATAAGATAAAAGAAAATAAAGTAAAGGAAACGCCTTACACTACTTCGTTAGGCGGCTCTCCGTATAATCACGACGGAGTGATTAAAACCCGACGTACCGTTCATCACAAGGGGCGCGGCGAAAGCTGTAAGCTGTGCGCCAAAAGCGACATAGCAATTCGCCTCTCACCACCTCCAGTAGAAGTTCCTACAAATGTCATAAGAGGGCGCAGAGGAATTGGCATGGGTAGAGTTACTGTATATGCTACCTTTAGGTAGCAGAGTTGCGCATAGGTCCGGCTAGCAACCACAGCTATGCGGTGAAGTCGCACTTCGTTTTTGCAGGCGACATGCCTACCGTGACGCCGATTAACCTGTCTGGCGTGTCGAAGACCGGCAATAAACATTGGCTGTCGATGGCAAGTGTTAATTCAGTTCGCTGCAGCGGCGGCGTCGAGAAATAAAAAAAATTGGCCCAAGCGGCAGCTTCTCCGCAATGCATGGTTGCTAGCGGCGTTGGAAGACAGATGCGCAACTCTGCTACCTAAAGGTAGCATATACAGTAACTCTAGGCATGGGTAGAGCACGGCCGCTGGATAGAGTGCCTCGATGTCCTCCTCGCCCACCGCTCCGTGGGCGAGGAGGACATCGAGGCACTCTAGGCATGGGGGGGAGGGGGGGCTACCGCGTCGCTGGTGTCTCGGCTGCAAATATGGCGGATCAGGCAACATTTGCATAAAGTTCATCTGTATAGCTTCAGCAAACCAACTGTGCAATTTTATAATTTATAAATTGCTAACCCTCGACAAAAACGTATTGCGCTATAAAGTATTAAACAATGCGCAGTGATTACGCAGAGATTACACGCGAAGTGTTCGTATCCTACTAATCGCCTTGCCTTGTTTAATTAAGAATACTACCGAGCGCATGAAAAATTAGAAATAAGCAACGAATAACGCTAGTATCACTAATGTATGAAGCAAGAAGAATATACATGTCTGATTACTCTAGCCATCACTACCATGTTGTAACTGGACCATCGAAGCGCTGTGGAGTTCTATCTAGCACCGAGCGCACGCAATTCGAAGTCGACGTCTGCTGATCTAGACACTCGCAGCGCCATGCGCAGAAATTTCATTCATCATTGTCGTCGGCATCGCTGACCGTCTTGTCGCTCATTTCATCTCACGCTATATAGTACACTGTGCTGGGCAAAGACGATATCCTATATCACACAAAATAGCACACTAGACAACTTGTCGAAAAGATGGCTCCAGCGACAGCCCGTGTTCAAGGATTTTGCATCTGTACAAGCTGCTATCTTCTACTGAACATCTGCCTTGTTTGGATATATAGTGCACTCAATAGAGCGGCAGCAGGCTGACGTGAAGTGTCTGTGTCCGACGGTTGCGCCAAACCGTTTCCACGTACCTACGTCGACATCTCCGTTCCTCACTACAAACACACACTTTTTTTCTGCTTAAGGAACGTATCGACCAACACTGTAGTTATTACAGGTAATCTTTGTTAGCAACTATGTGGCCTCCGCAGTAGCTCTCTGGTTGTCGCAAATGACAGGCCTTGCCGAGCAGCAGCCAACTGGGCCACGAGCGAGCAAGGCCTCAGCGCGTTGTGCAATCTCTTCCGCCTACCGCGGCAGATGATCCGGCAAACGCGGCCCAAACAAAAGGGGGGGCGGGGTAAACAAAAGACCGACGCGACGCGACCTTCCGACAGCGACGCGACGTGACACACACACCCGGCACTCGTTAGGGCTGACGACGACGGCGACGCAGTAACGCCAAGTGTCAAGAGTGCTAGGTGGCCAGAGTCAACTGGCAGTAATTGGGTGAGCGGCGGGAGCCTATATACACAGGGATGTGATACACACACAGCAGCAGTGCGCGGCGTGTCAAAAGGAAACGCTTATCAGTACTGACATGCACCTTCGAAAATGCAAACTGCCTTGTCCTACGTGAAAGGATGGCGCTTGGCGAGTATTTCATCCGGCTGAGCACTCTTTTTCGCAAAGCGTTTCTCTCTCTCTCTTTATCTCTTGGCAAGTATGAGAATGATTAGAAACATACGGTTTGATACTCAAGTTAATCTCGAAACATCGCACTTGGCGCCAAGACATTATGTCATGACGTGACGTTGGAAAGTCCAGTGCGCAGATGATCGACAAGCGCGACCCGCAGGCTATCTTACGACAGCACAATCTTTACGACATTAGTGTCTGAACAGCGTGAATAGATGGGACGTAAAGAATGGAAAGACTGCAGTGCCGACTACTGGGAGACAACTCTGCCTTCGCTTTTCGTGAAGAAGCGTCAAGTCGCCCCAACATTCATTACCACAATGCGCAGAGTGCATTATAAGAGAATATGACGGCGTACTCGCTGTCGGCAGCGCAAGAGTATAACGCTATCGATCCTCTAGCCATCTGACTTCACGGAGACAAAGACGCTTCCATACGGCTATGGCGGCTCGGAAGCACGTGTCGAAACACCGCTGCTCCCGAAGGACACACAAAGCGAGTGGACAAGAGACTATAGGTGCAAGCACGCGGACATTGCTTCCCATGGGAGGCAAGCGCGCAAGCCGCTCGGTATTATACGATGACCATCGAGAAAGTCAGTCTCGAAGGATCGAGGAGGCGTCGAGCGAGCCGACACGAAGAGCTTACGTCATCCCTGATGGCCGTACGCAACACTCCACGTGCGCACGCGCGTCCCGTAGGGACCGTCTGACGAGGGCAATCAACGTCTCTGCCGGGGAGACTCGGCGCACTTTCCAAGTTTACTGCAGCCACTCGGACACTGGCGGAGGTGTCGGTGGAGGATTAGCTCCTCGCATAGAGTTTGGTCGTAACTTTTCTACCAACTAAGAATCATGCATTGCACCCATACGTGCGACAACTCGCACATGCCGCATTTTTTTTTGTTTGTTTGCCAACGGGAGGAAGTTTAAACTCAGTGGTCTTCGCAGCGCTAGCTGTCATCATAATAGCGTGGTAAACTAGCGAAAAAAAAAATAAAACACTATTTCACGCCGCACAAAACTCGCAGGGAAGGAACGTGTAGCAACGCGTCGATGACACGTGCTACAGGTAACAGCAGGCACACAAGCGTATAAGGCGCCTACGTAAGATAGCCATGCCATTGCAGCCCTGCAACACTTGCTAGCTGATGATCCACGAACGCCTTTTCCATTTCGAAGCTACAGTTTAGAACTTCACTTCGATATAGAACGTGACCTTAAAGCGAATAGGAATCCTCTGATCTTGCGTTCTATATGTGCATGAATGGCGTATATAAAATAACGGAGATAACGCCATTTGGTTTTGGTTACGAAGGGTATAGAAGCATACACATACACGCACTAAGGTAGGCAGTTGTAGCCTTGGAGAAGACCAAGACCGCTTGCCGAAACGTTGACTCCAGCGACACGTAACCCGTGTTTAAGCACTTTTCATCTCTCCAAGCTTCATATCTTCTCCCGATATTCTGCCTTATATGGAGATAAGGCCGGTCACTTATAGCGGGCAATTTACGAGACTGACCCAAAGGACATCCTCGTTCGGGCTATACGCTAACTACACAGGTAAGCGCGGGGAAAACCCACAGAGAGGTGGGCTCCGTAGGCAGACAGCTTGTACGATCCACCGTCGCTTCACGAGGCAAACGACGTCCCAGCAGTCATTTATAATAACCGAGACGACGCAGAGAACGATGGAACAAACGCGCTCTGCTATATACCTATACCTCTCGCACGGCACTTACTTGACGGTCAGGCGGGGGGTGAAAACAAGGCTTCACGCTGTCTGCCGCCGCTGTCGCCCATATTCACGCGGGAGCGCACGCGCGTGCAAGCCTTCTCCCGCGGGTCAACGGCGCCGCGCGCGCGCGCGTCAGAACCGAAAGCGACGCGTGCGTCGTCGCGTACACGCACGCCTAGCCGCTGCGGGCTCTCACATTACGCCTTCCCTCAGCGGACGCTTCCCTCCTCGTCATTATTACTCTTATATTTTCTTTTTGTCCGCGGCTAGACGCCAGCGCAATTCAATACGGGGAGAAGGCACAGAGCAGCCTCGTCTGCGTCTAGGGCACGCACAGCTCGATCAAAGTCCGCTGCAGCAGCTTTCGGCTGCTGCTGCTGCTGCTGCTGCCATCGCAGCAGCTTGCTTAGTTCGCTTCGCAAAGGCTCCGCCCCTTCTTTCCCATGGCGCATGTGACCCGAGCGTTTCCCTAGAGACGTTAACTTGAGGCGCCATCTCGGTTATTTTGTTGCTTCAGCTCCCCCCCCCCCCCCTCTGGGCCCTTATTCAGCACCGAAAGAAAGGGGCAACGTCCTCGTCAGGGGCAAAACTCGAGTGTCTCGTAGGGTTAGGTTCAACTTTCTCGCAACTTGATATAATCCTTATGCCCGTTGGTTGTGAGTTTCGAGAGGAGTTATGCTTCGAAGGATGGCGCCTTCATTCCCTTTCCCTTCTCTTTCTTTATACACTCTGTTACTTGCAGAGTGTGCAAGCGAGCGACACGTCAATACACAATACATCAGGGATGCGTTGAACACCCTTAATCATATCAGCGATGTGCCTGCCACTTAGGGCCGCGTCGAAGGCACTGCGGCGTGCATCGAGGGAGACAACCGCCCGCGACACAACGCGCAAGCCAGGTCTTGAGAGAAAACGCTGTTATACATATACGACAGCCTACAATAGAACAAGCACAAAAGGCTTCGGCTTCAGAGTGTGTGTATACAGACAGTCTATATAACGCCAACGGAACGGTGCAAATTAGGTTTCACCGCCACGCCTGACAAGACCGTAAGAATGAGTGCGCTGGCAAGAAAAACAAGAGGAGAAGAGGAGAGTATAGTACTGAAAGCGGCGCTTCAAGAACTTGTCACACCTCGGCGAAAAAAAATCGAAGGCCACGAACTTGTGCGAGCCTATACACAACCTATTCTGACGAAACGGTCCGTGACGGTGGCCCGTAGGGTATTCTCTAAGCGGTAGACGTGAAGTATATATATGGAGAAGCAGAGACGCGAACACGCGCAAAGTGAGCAAGCACGTCGCAACCAGAACCAAGCCGAAGTCGACGACGACGTGCGCCGAAGACGCGAGAGGAAGAGGGCAAAGGAGGAGTCGTGCAAAGATGCACCGAAAATGCGGAGCGAGCTCTGTTGTACGTACGTTACCGCGCGACAGCGACGCAGAAACCGCGTCACTCGTTCGCGCCGGCGGTGTACCAATTGGAAAGCTGCCACCGGTGCTGAGGAAGTGACGAACTCGAGGCAAAGGAAAAGACAGGGTAGAGTATGTATAAGGCAGCGAGAGAAAGGAAAGTGAAACTAATTCAGAGACACTTCAGTCTCTCAATTCAGTCTTCAGTTCAATTCAGACTTCAGTCTGGCAGTGAGAAAGCAGTGAGAAAGCAGTGAAAAATGGCGGAGAAAGCGCTAGAACACTCTGGGAAATCATCGAACGTCAACGCAGCCGCATGCAGCCGCCGCTCTGGGTGGTCTAACGTAACTGGGCGTCTCACATAACTAACTTATATAATAAAGAAGTAGGTGCAAGAGCTACAGAGAAAGCGTAGGCACTCAGTCTAAGTAAAACACTACAACGCCGTTCAAACTACACATCCGGAATCAAAAAAGTGAAATTAGAGGATATATGCACTTTTGCAAAGGCGCCGCTGGCACGAAAATACCGGCCTCAACTGGCCAGAGTCGCGATCACCATCTCCTTTGGTGTCATCACTCGCATGCAGGCGTGTACGAGGTGCTGTCATTTTGCAAATATACGCATTAGTACGATTCACGACCTCGCGATTCGCTCACGCCGAGCGCCGCGGCTTCTGCTGCACTAGCGTCCCTGTATGTGCTACTACTAAAGTATAGCATATACAGTAACTCTAGGCTGCGTTGCACGGTTTTAGTTGGAAGGAGTTTGGATGAAAGTCCACAGCGCAGCACCACAAGAAGCAGTGAAGCGGTGCAGCAGCTAGCGGCAGCAACAAGAAGCGCGAGAGAAGCGGCGGCGGTGGCAGACAAATGCGAGGGGGGAGCAGCGCGCACACGCGGAGGCGCCAGCGATGAAAACGTTCGCTGAAAGCTCAGTCGGCGGCGGCGGCGGCGGCAGCGCTAATTGCGTTAGCCATACAGCGCGCACGCAAGTCGTAACGTGAAGCGCGCCGCGAGCTTTTGCCCGCGTCGTCGCTGCCGAGCACGGAGTTCACAACGGGAGCTATTCATTCGTCGCGACATTTGCGCAGCTCGGGGGCAAAAGAGCCGCGCCGACAGAGTTGAACGCCATCATGCATACACTGCCGGCTCCGAGGCAGAGACAGAAGAGCAAGAAGGCTGGGATGGTAAACAGACAAGCGTCTGGTTGGCGACTCCGCGACGGGGGAAGAAACAAGGGGGCTAGAAGGAAGAAGAAAAAGGGGAAAGCTCCCGCAGACACTGAGAATACACATAATGAATGAATGAATGAATGAATGAATGAATGAATGAATGAATGAATGAATGAATGAATGAATGAATGAATGTTTCTTCGATCTTGAGTACAATTTCAAGACAGCGGCGTTTTCATAAGCATCATTCACATGAATGCGACATGTGGCGCATGGAGTCTACTTTCTAGCTATAGCGCATCGCATCCATGTAAACGGCGTCAATACGCTCGAAATGAGAGTCGCATCAACACTCAGTAGTTGTGAGTGGTTGTTCGCTTTTGGGAAATAGCTATACAAAAAAGAGGAAAGGATGGTGATGGTGGTGATGATTAAATAACTCTTTAATTGACGGCAAGTTTCTATACAGATGGTCAACCCCCCCCCCCCTTCCCCCCCCCCCCCCTAGACATGCAGCCAGGAGCCCATGGGCTCTTCGGCCTGCTGGACGGCCCATTTCTGGCCGTCGGGGTCCGAGCTGGAAATGAAATTTAGACTCTCACCGCAAAGAAAGAAAGAAAGAAAGAAAGAAAGAAAGAAAGAAAGAAAGAAAGAAAGAAAGAAAGAAAGAAAGAAAGAAAGAAAGAAAGAAAGAAAGAAAGAAAGAAAGAAAGAAAGAAAGAAAGAAAGAAAGAAAGAAAGAAAGAACATTCGTATACGCACAGAGAAAGCGTTTTCACATGCACGATTGGTTTATATTGTACGATTGTACGTGCATATGCCAAATCGTGCGTGCGACCAGATCACCTAACATTTACTTTCGACCCCCATTCACACGAATGAGGAGGCTATATATACAGGAACACGATCAGGATTTGGCCGAGAACCAAGGACCGAGAATCGACAATCGGCGACCGTATGTATACACTATCGTTCTTTTGCTGCAGCATACCGTATTCTATTCGCCTTCACCCGTAACTGCTATGCGCCGACATTGACGTACTCGTTAAGCTTTACGAAAAATCTGTAAACGTCCGAACCATGCGGGCTATATAGTGAGTATGTAAGCATGCAATGGCGCGCCGCGCTGCTGTCGTTTCCATACCTTGCAAACTTCGCCGGTCGATTAACTACATTAATTACCTTACAGAGATGTAAAACGCACAGGTTATCATGCGGGCCATCGGAGCGTTGCATAATGTAAGATAAATATATATGCTTCGAAAATAAAATGTAATTATTCAGATGGTTGCTGTAAAAATGGGCAAAAAGGGGTGATACCTCCGCACGGGTGCACAGGACAACCTTGAAACTACGCTGCACGCAAAATCTCTTATCCTAATACAATAACTGTAGGGTTTAAGGTCCCAAAACCACGATATGATTATGAAGGACGTTGTGGTGGTGGGCTCTGGAAATTTCGACCACCTGGGATTCTTTAACGTGCACCTAAATCTAAGTACACGGGGCCTAAAACATTGCAGCCGCCGCGAAAGCCTCTTACCCCAAAATGGCCAAGGATGGAGCTATCGGCTCGTTACTTTTATCCCACGCATTCAACTGCGATGTTTCTAGTTATCTTCTTATCCCAAAGCCCCAAACTATATAGCGCGTCCCTTATCTTTCATTTTCAGCGTTATACGCAAGATTTCGCACTCGAGGAACGTAATATTTCCGCTAGGCTTATTCCTAACTGCGAGTTCAGCCGTAATTACACCGCAACTGAGGAAGTTTCCTTCGTCCACTGTCACACACACAGTCGTACCCAAGGAAACTCCCATTTACTCCAATCGAGCACGGGTCGCGCAAAGAGGCCCGCGCAACTCGCGAACTTGGCAGTCTAACCGTCCTCCGCGTAATCTTCGTATAAGCGGATCGAGATTCAATCCACGCGTATACTACACTATCGCGCCTTCGAAAATTAACGCAGTCAAGCGTCGCGAGATCACTTCGTTCGGCGCGCACTGAGCGTAAAGAATGAAGTGAATCCATTACGAGCCTCACGCGACAAACGCACACGAGAATAAATGATAGAAAAAAAATTTCAAAGCGACTTAAATGAAAGCGCAAGCAAGCACTTGCATCATAAGCGGCAATGGGAGCTCCGTATCAACGTACAAAAGAAACGAAAGAAAGGTGATTCACGACTCGCACACATTGAAGAACCTCCGTCCTTTTGTTCGCCGCCTTGAAGCTCGTCGTAAGGAGAAGACTCGCGTGCTGTCGCGAGAAAAACTGAGAAAAAATGAGAGACGCGAACAATGCGCGTGGTCTCATATGTGAATACGACCAAGAGCCGAGCTTCTGCCGCCTCCACGAGTTGATAGAAAGAGGCAGGCCAAGCAGGACGCGGGCGACGAGAAGAACGCGCGACATTAGAGGATGAAAGGCATGTGAGGCCTGCAGCGAGAGGAGGATGAAAGGGGCAGGGGGGGGGGTGACTTTTTTTTAAAGTTTTTGAGTGTCTAAGCGGAAGGTGTGAAAAACAAACGAACTAGAGGAAGCATCAGACCAAGAAGCACGTCTCGGGATTAAGGCACGAAACAGGGGGGCCACCTCATTCGACCCTTTGTTCCTGTTGCCTTAAAGCAGTGTTAAGAACGCCCGCACGGAAAGAAAGAAAGAAAGAAAGAAAGAAAGAAAGAAAGAAAGAAAGAAAGAAAGAAAGAAAGAAAGAAAGAAAGAAAGAAAGAAAGAAAGAAAGAAAGGAAGAAAGAAAGAAAGAAAGAAAGAAAGTCGTTAACTGCAAATAAAAGAGCGAAGACAGCGCGCAGGATGTTTGCTCCCGTCTGCAGATCATTTGCGCTTATCATAAGCACGCAAGTGCCTTCGCTGCGAAATCGGGGCCACTAAAACGCTAATGGCGTGATCTTCAGCGCCCTTTGTGTTGCGCGTGACCGCGACCGCAGACAGCAAAACATCACACGCGAACGATGTGCGAGCGGTTCTTTTTGCACGCAAGAGACAAAGTCACCGCCCAATAAAAGACAGCGCAACGAACGCATGCGTCCATTCTTTAGCGGTCACTTCGTCACTTCTTTCTTGTGTTGTTGTGAAAAGAACGCCTTGACATCATTGTTTAACGACGTGTAATCTTTGTGGTTTCTCACAAGAGAGCCGTCGCTGTCACGGTGGCACAGGGTGTTACGGTGCTCGGCTGCTGACCCGAAAGACGCGGTTTCCATCCCGGCCACGACGGTCGCATTTTGATGGAGGCGAAATGCTAAAGGCCCGTGTAGTTAGATTTAGATGCACGTTAAAGAACACCGGACTACCGAAGTTTCCGTAACACTCCACTACGACGTAACTCAATCATTTCGTGGTTCTGGCACGTAAAAATCCAGATACTATTATTAAAGGTGCCGCGGATATTGCAATTCCAAAAACCGTTCATGACGAACTGGGCAATTTTTTTTTAAGTTAGATATTCCGTGATATTCAAAAGAATTAATTACACAGGGGAGGGTTCAAATCTGTTCCGTGTGTGTGTGTTCCTTATCTTCGTCCGTGTCTTATTCGCGCCTTAAACTTCAACTGCGAAATTTCTGGGATTTGCACATGTGTCGCTTTAAAAATCGCCGGTAACTATTTAGAGCTGAATGCGGCCAGTAACACGCATGGAAAAAAAATCGTTGAAGGATCGAAAGCCTGTAACGAATAAAAATAAAGAGATAAAAAAAACAAAGCAAGGGATGGCGATCTGTATATATATATATATATATAACGATAATATTTTTAACAGCGTGTTTCATAACCACTTTCGGGAAGAAGGTGATTAAATATGGAGGCCATTACACTTAAACGACTCCACGCACGCATAATAATGGTGAGACGCACACGAACCATATCGATACGCAGGAAACGCACACAAATTTTTCACTGAACTGCGTTCCGTACCAAGCAGTCGGTGGCGTGATTTCGTACAAATAAACGAGACAGAAACAGGGTTGAAACGACGAAGAAACAAAGATTTTTTCACGCTTAAAGAGAGCGTCACGCTTAAAAAAACAAAAAGTTACAATACCGCAGGGGCGACGCGGGAGAGCTTTACGAAATGGGCGTTCGATACACGATTGAGGATTGAAAACCGTGAAACGAAAGCAAGCACACTTCCAGAACTACGCCTTCGAAGGTCCTGGCAATATTCGAAATGAAAAAAAAAGAAAAGAAAGAAATACCAAACGAAAGAGATATAGCTTCCAAGATTCGAAGCCTCCCACCGGCATTACAACCTTAAGCACCTCGGAGTATATACGGGAAAGAGACAGACAGAATCAGTGAAGCAGTGCTTTTAAAGAAACAGAGCATTAAAAAAAGAGAGTGAAAAGGAAACCGTAGAGCCAATCCGCGACCTCTGTCAGAAAAGCAGTGAAGCCTTTATCGAAAAGCGCCGAAGGTGCCGGCATAGCCCACCCCAAGGGAAACGCGCGAAGCCCCACCTATCCACTCGACATTTCAGCAGTGTTCGCAGCGAAGCCATTGGAGTTGAAATAAAGAGAAGAGGGCGGTAACAAGAAACTGGGAGCCCGCGGAAACACACACACACACACACACACACACACCCACACACACCACACACACACACACACACACACACACACACACACACACACACCACACACACACACACACACCACACACACACACACACACACACACACCACACACACACACACACACACACCACACACACACACACACACACACACACACACACACACACACACACAACACACACACACACACACACACACACACACACACACACACACACACACCCACACACACACACACCACACACCACACACACACACACACACACACACACACACACACACACACACACACACACACACACACACACACACACACACACACACACACACACACACACACACACACACACACACACACACACACACACACACACACACACACACACACACACACACACACACACACACACACACACACACACACACACCACACACACACACACACACACACACACCACACACACACACACACACACACACACACACACACACACACACACACACACACACACACACACACACACACACACACACACAAACTGTATAAGTCCAGTTGCACCGGCAGGTCTCACACGGTGGCTCGACTTCGCACTTCGGTATGTATATGTGCGAAAAAACGGTGTAAAACTATAAACCCTCGCGCTTTGCTCAGGTTTGTTCCGGAGTCTACAGTTGGATACATATACACATCGAACGCCGACGCGCACTCTATATGGAGCTTCGGCGGGTTTTCCAGGATTCCTTCGAGTCGATTCAAAGCTGGTCGTTCCTTCGCCGTTTTGTTCTGCGAGTCTTTATTTCGCGAAACACCACCACTCGTGCACACAAGAATCACCCCTCAAGGTTTCAATAAAGTCCGCGTCGTTTCCACCTGGGCCGCTATATGTGTCTTCCGTTCAAGCTAGGAACACACCCAGACAAAAGAAAGAAAGAAAGAAAGAAAGAAAGAAAGAAAGAAAGAAAGAAAGAAAGAAAGAAAGAAAGAAAGAAAGAAAGAAAGAAAGAAAGAAAGAAAGAAAGAAAGAAAGAAAGAAAGAAAGAAAGAAAGAAAGAAAGAAAGAAAGAAAGAAATGACAGATCAATTTCCCTTCTCCGCTCGTCCAGCTTATATGTACCAACCTCTGGAGGATACCAGATTAAACAAATGGAAAACCACGAAATAAGATACACGTGGGTATTGTAGTGTTCGGCGGAGTAAAGCCGAGAGTGAAACACCGTTTTCTCCGTAGGCGGCGGAATCTTATATGCAGTCACTGCCCCAGTGGCGCGGTACAGGGGCGGTTTTTTCAATTTCGAAATCCGCGCGGTGCCACGCTATACGCGCGCGGGCGCACTTCGGTTTCACGTTTTCGTTTGCTGCGCTAGTGAAACTTCCAGGGCCGTTCACCGCAGCGTAATGGTTGTTCGAGAGGGGAAAAACAACAAAACCAACGAGCAAATGTCGAACTGACAAATAGAATGCGGTTAATACCGCAGGCGTTGGTCGCCGCAAAGCTAACAGCAAACCGTTACCAATTCTACCGAAAGAAATTCCAAAGTCTTACGCGACAAAACCACAATGTCATGGAACCTGCAGTGAAGCGAGATCATCATCGTCGTCAGCATGACTACAGGGCAGAGGCCTGTCCCACGTTTCGCCAATAAACCCGGTCCTGTGCTTGCTACGGCCATGTTATCCCCGCAAACTTCGTTATCTCGTCTGCCCACCTAACTTCCGGCCTGACCCACGCACGCTTGCCCTCTTTGGAAACTAGTCTGTTACTATCGTCGACCAGCAGTTATCTTGACTTCGCGCTACATGACCGGCTCATGCCCAGAGAGATAGGCAGGTTCAGTTTTCACCTATATCGGCGTCCCTAAGCCTAACTAAACCTAACCTAACCCTAACTAAGAGATCGTCTGTCGCTTAGACAGCTGTACATGTCTCCATTGTTTAATCTCACAGCATATGCGCATCAAATTGCACGGGAACACACCACGTTGCATACGTAGTACGTTACGCATTCAGGCGCACCCTTTTCGGCACAACGAAGGCAGTTCCTTTTTTACCTCGCTCTACGCAGCTAATCAAAGCGTCTGTTAGCTAAGGACAGTTTCATATAAGACAATGATCCAGGAACTAGCCGGCACTTATACTATTATCCCGGGAATTGAGGCATGGGGCAGACAGAAATACGACTACGCTGCACCACATACATGGGTTAAAGGGTTCGCCTAACCGTCCTATATTCGCGCCGACACCATGATCCGACGGCTTGCTTTTTCTGGTATAGCGTATTCAAGCGCAATCTTTGTTTCTGTGTCGCGTGCGTCGTTTTCCCTGTACGTTCTAACCTACTTCCTTGCGCCAAACCGAAACATTTCGCGTCACCATAACAGAGACGCTATACTGGGCCATCGACATCGTAATGCGGAACGCTCAAATCAAAATACGCGTGCAAAATCTAAAAGCATCGCTCAGCGTCTGCTTGGCTGCGCAGACATAACAAGCCTCTTTACTCAGATCCGCTTTCTTCAACTCCCAACAAGCCTAGGACTCGTAAACGTACACGCACCAACACGCCGCCCGGCCAATCGATCAATACCGACTCTGCCGCTGCTGCTTTGCGCGCAATCACCGCTCCTCGCTTCGTGTACCTAATACAAGAGCCACGCGCGGCGCAAGCGGAAGAGGCCTAAATGGACCTGCAGCGGGCGGGGAAAGTGCTGGGGCCCTTCGTCGAAATATGCCCGAGGACCTACGCATCGTGCGCGAAAGACGACGAAAGCAAAAGCAAAGCGAAACGACAACAACAACACCCGAACTAAAGCAAGCGCGCAGGGACACATACACGGCAGATATGGGGAAGAACGCAGAGAGGGAGCAGCCATCACGAACGGCAGCTGAAGGCCCCCGCAATAAGAAGAGTCTATGCGGCTACGTCGTCTCTGCTCTATATAGTGTATAACCGCTACCACCACAATCGGCGTCCAGCCTTCTTCGCGTCAACTTCCTGTCCGTGCTTCCGGTCAAGACAGCGGAAGGAAGCGACGGGCGGCGGTGCAGCGAGAAACAATTTCTTTTTTTTCTTCTTCTTATTCGTCGTCTTCTTCGTTGCCGTTCTGTCCGTTTTTGCGCAGGGCATCGACGCCCGAACGCTTTCTCTGTAACCGCGAGGGCTTCATGTTACAAGCGGAAGAAAGGGGCGGGAATGGGGGCGGGGCGATAGTGCTCAAGGCAGTGCGCATGAGTTGCACCAGACGACAACATCAGAAGTCTCACTATGGATATTACATCCGTTCTGCGCACGCGAAAACGCCTTACTCTTGTGGTGCCACAGTAGTCGGGCATCAGACATCCGGTGTACGTGTGTTCCTCTATTCTTTCCAGCGCTTTTAAAGACAACTTCATCTTGATTCTTGCGTGCCGCAATCTTGGACCTAGTAACAAGCACTTTCTCAAGCCTCTGCAAACCGACGCCAAGCTAACGCTGTCACGCAGTCAACGTATATATAGCGAAGTCTTTCGAATGTCCCGACGACTTCGTTATGAAGCCACTCTTCTGCACACGTAAAACGTGTACGGACGAATTGGTGGTGCGTACACATAAAACGGCAAACCACGCGTTATACTGCACGCTAGTTCATTCGGCCGCATCACGAAAGCGCCGCTAATGGTGGCCCTCGAATATCTCCATAAGATAGTCTACGACAAGAAGAAGGGAAATACACCAGTACACGAAATCTAGAGGCAAAAACAAGCAGACGCAAATAAAAGAAAAGAAAAGAAAGAAAAGAAAGCTCCTTAACCAGGCGAAGTTAAACGTATACAACAACTTCCTTTCAGAGTCCCACGCTTATCGAACGACCGGATCTTCATTTAATATTTCCGTCATTCCTTCTCACAAGCCCCAATTAAGTGTCATTCCTTTTTTCTCATTTTTTTTCTTTTTTAAGTAGCAAGAACAGTTATATCTTGCTAAATCTGCAGTGAGTACAGACGTCAATGTACATTACTTCCCACCCTGCGGCCACTTAGGTTTCGCCTGTAGCTTACTGACGGATGAAATAAAGCGTAAACGACTACAGAACACAGCAGTATAAGCGACAGCCTGAGCCTCTCACGGCGATGCGAATGCCGGCAGCACCAACGTTTATGGCAGCACAACGCGCATAGACGAGAAGGAGCGTTCCGGAAGTAGCCGTTTGGGGAGTCGGAGACGGCGCTTGTCCACAAGGGCTCCAAAGCGATGTCCTCCAGAGCTGTCGGTCGTGTAAAGAGTGCTCTGTTCAGAGTACCAAAATCACGCAACGTATTTACAAGAAAAGTCGGCCTCGTCCAACGACAGAAATTTCAAAGTGCGTTACAAAGTAAAGAGCAAGACGGTCAGTCCGGCGCAGAGAAGCTGAAGAGAGCGTAATAATTTAGGAAGCAAACGGAACGGTTGCTTATAGCGGCGGATTAAAGAGTATTGGGAGGCCGGCTGATTTACTTAAGGCCAGTATTCGAGAGGTCAGCTCTTATGAAGTGTGGCATCAGAACCCCAAAGCATAACGGGTCGAATCCCAGCACATAAAGAGAAAGAGATTTGATTGATTGATTGATTGATTGATTGATTGATTGATTGATTGATTGATTGATTGATTGATTGATTGATTGATTGATTGATTGATTGATTGATTGATTGATTGATTGATTGATTGATTGATTGATTGATTGATTGATTGATTGATTGATTGATTGATTGATTGATTGATTGATTGATTGATTGATTGATTGATTGATCGATCGTCGATCGATCGATCGAATGAGTGAGTGAGTGAGTGAGTGAGTGAGTGAGTGAGTGAGTGAGTGAGTGAGTGAGTGAGTGAGTGAGTGAGTGAGTGAGTGAGTGAGTGAGTGAGTGAGTGAGTGAGTGAGTGAGTGAGTGAGTGAGATATCAAATAAGATCTAGAAACAGATCTTCCAACATCGCGTGTCGGAGCGAGTTAGGAAAAGAAACTGAAAAAAGAAATCGTGCCGGCTGCGCGTGCACGTATACTGAAAAGATACTCGTGATTGTTTTTGGGAGTAACTATACACTCAACGAGCTACGGGGTTATTTATTGGGGACACGCCTGCGGGCGTAATCTTACACACACGGCCATGCAGCAGCCACGTACAGCTGCACGGTTGAAGAGTCACGCTAAAAAGGCCCGCGCTCCTTTTACGACGCTAGCCAGGTGCGTCGAAATCGAGGTCGTAAAGCGTATCAAGCTGAACAAGAAACGCCGGGTGTTTCTTCTGTTGTTGTTGGCTTCTTCTTCCCGAGTCCAATTCGTACTCTGCACAGCACTCGAGGAATCGTGGTTCAACTCCGGTGCACGCAATTTTAGCATTTTGTTCTGTCTCTAAGCCGGCTTCCTTCAAAGATACGCTCCCTCGCGAAGGACAGAAACTTAAACGTCCGCCCCCTTCATTATTCATTCAAAGCCGTGCACGGGCATGATTCATGTCACTTATTTGTCAGAGGCGAATTTCCACCATACAGTTTATCACCACGCCCATTTCAGCTGCACACTCAAAGCGCACCATCGAAGACACAGCACAGCACTGGCCCGGCCAGGGAGGGGGGGGGGGGGGATCAATCCGCCCCATTCACCGAAATTTCCACTTTTGCATTTAACAACGCATACATAAAAACACACGCACGAACATACATAAAGGGTGGTTGAACCCCCCCCCCGAAAAAAATGTCTGGCTACACCTATGCAGCATATAGTTTCCCAATCACGCCGCTACATTGAATTAACTTTATCATACTGTATCATAGAGTTGTTAGATGCGCTTCGTCTGTGTTGTCCACGTTTTTTTGTCCTCAACTTTGCAGCGCTAAAAACTTTTTCTACAGTATGTTCCAACTAGCCCCCACCCAAGCTCTTCTGAATGTAACCCTATCAGGTTTACTAGTGTATGAGGTCAATATACTTAAACCAAGCCGTCCAATATCGATTCGGGCGCTCTCGGAGGCCACGATTCGACGACAATTAACGTACGCGCCAGACGAAAAGGCAAAAGAGCAGGCGACCGCGCATAAGCGTCCTCTCCCACGCCCGCGTCTCTCGAGAAGTCGCGTCCGAGTTCATTGCCGCCCTTTTGTTCTTTCTCCGCACGCGAGAAACAAAGGACGACGGAGTCGCGGCGCGGGTCAACGCCATCCCTGCGTGGGGCGTAATTTCGTGGTCCGCTGCGGAGAGTCCCAAAACGACGACGACGCCGGAAGGCAGGCAGGAAGGAAAGCAGCGCGGCCGGCGGCGCCGTGGTGGGGCTTCTTGGTCCAGGAAGAAGCCACCGCCGTTGAGGGCTCGACGACGAAGACTTTGCCGTGGCGTGAAATATCTTCCCTTTTAACTCGAAAGAGGGGTTCCGTGAGCCCCCTAAATGTGTCACGGTTCGTTTATCCCTTCACTTCGGAAACACAAGTAAACGTCATTGTCGACAGCCGAAGAATTCAGGCACCGCCCACAAAATCGCGATGAATCTACCCTTAACCTCTGCAAGAGCTAGAGCAGCGTCAGTCCTCCCGCTTGAAACTTGGCTCTTTGTTTCGCTTTGCCAATGAAATAACTATTGCGAATAAAGAGCGCCAGTTTTCAATAATATCAATCTCGGAGGCTTTACGAGCCAAAACCACGATATGATTATGAGGCACCGGAAGTTTTGACCACATGGTGTTCTTTAAGGTGCATCGATATCGCACAGTACACGGGTATCTAACTTTTCGCCTCCATCGAAACGCGATCGACCGCCGCGGCGGGGTTCGAACCCGCGACACAGGGGCGTAGCCAAGGGGGGGGGGGTGGGGGGGTTCAAACCCCCCCCCCCCCCCGAAATTTTTCAGTTTTGCTTGCGTATATAGGCACGCACACATACAAACGCACGCACGAACATACATAAAGTATGGTTGAACCCCCCCTGAAAAAAATTTCTGGCTACGCCCCTGCCGCGACATTCGGGTCAGCAGCCGAGCACTACGACTACTGTACCATCGAGGCAGACGACCGGTTTTCAACATAAGACGAGCAACACAAAGACATATGCATTGCAAAAAGCACTATAGTAGAAAGCACACAAAAGCGAATGACGTCACGGAAATGGGCAGGCCTCCGGGTGGTTGGTGCAACACACTGTCGAAAAGTGTGCCGCGACAGTGTGCTGCGCGCTCTCTTCGCGAAAGCATGAAGTCAGAGCGATAAAAAAGAAGCGTCAGGGGGTCTTTCAAGAAAGCATGGCGGCGCCACCGTTCCTGCGTCGAGCGTCGACGTGCCTCGTCCCTCGTTGTCCCTCGTCGTAACAGAGCGAACGAGCGCAGAAAGAGATGAAATGGAAACATAGGCGCACAGCCGCGCTCGAATTTCGCATTACATATGGAGCACCGTAATCGTCGGTAATGTCCTTTTTTTTTTAATGTATAACTGATCGTGCGCCGTCTATATAAGTAGTGCATTTTGTGTAGGAAATAAAATCGAAAAAAATATAAACACAGCAATAAATGTGAGCATACTTTGGCTAAAAGCACAGCTACAATATTTTTGTAGCTAAACAACCGCGACATGTTTACCGTTACAAATTGTTAAGACATATAGACCATAAGCTAGGTTATTTCATTACTGAAATGTTCGGGGCAGGAATGATTGAAAGCTTCTAAATAGTGCCTAGAGACTCCTCAGTGTCTTCTGAATACGCCGCGTCGACACGCATCGACCTTTCTCGGTAGTTCCTTTAGTTCGACGATGCAGTTGCTTCACATTACGGATAGCTTTCAACGCGCATATAACAAAGACGTAAGGTAAGAAGACTGCTTACGTATTTGTTTTGTTGTGTGCGCGCTGAAAACTTCCCATAACAAATTATGCAAAACTTTCCATAAGAAATTATGCAAAACTCTCCACAACTCACCCAGTTTTCTATAACTTTATATAAGTTGCTTCACAATGAACCCACTGTAAGTTTAAAGGAAGACAAAACGCAGCCGTGTATGTGAACAACCGTGCGCTATCACGTCCATTCAGTTACGTTTTGTTTCGTTAATGCCTTCACCATAACACCTGAAACGCTATAGGCCCACTGAGAAGAAGAAAGAAAGGAAAGAAAGAAGAAGAAGAAAGAAAGAAAGAAAGAAGAAGAAAGAAAGAGAAAGAAGAAAGAAGAAAGAAAGAAGAAAGAAAGAAAGAAAGAAAGAAAGAAAGAAAGAAAGAAAGAAAGAAGAAAGAAAGAAAGAAAGAAAGAAAGAAAGAAAGAAAGAAAGAAAGAAAGAAAGAAAGAAAGAAAGAAAGAAAGAAAGAAAGAAAGAAAGAAAGAAAGAAAGAAAGAAAGAAATACACGGTTTAGAGACTTCGTATTACTGCGAAAAACAAAATGCGCGATAAAAACAACTGTACACCCTTCGGACAGAGAATTCCGTTTCTATTTGATTTTTATTTATGCACCTGCTATTACTACCATACTTTTGTGAAGAGGTAGTGAGGAAAGGATAGGAATGTCGAAGTTGCAACAAATCGCAAAGGACTGCATACAAGATTGGACGACCGTAAAGCGATACGTAAAGTACACTAAAAGAAAAAAAAAAAGGAGTGAGATGGGATGGAGGCTTCCATGGGCTTGCCAGTCCAGCAATTGCACCCAGGCTTCAAGCAAGCAAAACAACGTGTTCCGGAACACATGTTGACGTAGAGCGCGGAAAAAAAATAATTATGCTAAAAGAATACCGTGGACGGAGAAGCAGATAGCGGTATAAGGTGAACAGCGAGTGCAGGAACGAAGCCAATGAACAGGAACAAAATCGTGTCTCTTCAGAAAGAGGAATAGAGAGAGAGAGAGAGGAGGAAAGAACATAAATCTCGGTGCTCCGAAAAAATCGTCTACACGAAAACGCTTTTGCCGGCTCCGCAAGAAACCGAGTTCCCGAGCTTCGTTGGCCTTCAATTTCTCGGCCGACGAAGAGAAAAGGCCAGCGTTGGGACGGAAGCACGGACACTCGAAGCACGCACGGACGCACAAAACGCTCAGCCGCGTATGCGGGTAGGAAGAGTATAGCATAGGAAAACGAAACAAAAGCATATGAACAAGTAGGGGGGGGGGGGGGTAGCGGAAGGGGGGGGGGGATGCGCTCGGCTACGCCGCCACGTACCGCCGCTGCCGGCGAACGAGACGCGCGGCCAATAAAAGGAACAAGGCTGGTGGAATAGCTGGAAGAATGCAGGACGCGACGTATAAAGGATAAAAGCACCGATGAGAGTGATCAAAGCACCACCACGACGAAGAGCGAACGATCCACTCTTCCAGCATCCAACATGGGACGTTTACTGTACACGCGGTTCTCCAAGCAAGGGTGGAACAACGTTGGCCCCGCACAAGTGTTCTAGTAGAGAATCGATGAGAGAATGAACTGCCGCATTAGGCGAGGACAACGTCGCGAAAGGACGCAATTATAGAGGACGCGTATTTCGTTGCATATAGCAACAATGAAGAAACGCTGACACATACGTACCGCTGCGAGTGCAAGGAAACAGGTACACATGTAATTAACACATGTATGCAAGCCACAAAGGCGAACGCAAACATGAGGCATCTTCAGCGCAAAGAAGAAAATAAAGAAATCTTAGAGAGAAAAAAAGAGAGCAAGAAGAAAGCGCACAGGGCAAGCGCTCAACAGTCTTACTGAAGTTCATTTCTAGCACAAATCAGGATGCAGAAGCTGTACCGAAGGACATACTCGAGCAGCCTGATGAGCTTGTCACACTAACCCATTACGGAGTTATTAGCCGCTTGGCACGCATGATTTAGTGTGTACCTATCCTCCCCCTCTGTCTCCCCATATCCTCATCAAGGACCTTCGGTCCACCCTTTCCTGAATAAAAGATTTCATCATCATTTCTAGTACTGTGGGTCCTTTCTTTCGAGCAACTACCACCGATCTACAGACAAGCATCTCGTGTCGTGTCGTGCAGTCGGTGCGTACATATAGGTCAAGACTCGTTGCACATGTCCTCGGAAAAATTGTGTTTAGTGATCACCCTATGCACTGTCTTCTTCGCTTTTTCTGAAGATTTCTTTATTCCATTCTTCACGCTAAAAATGTCTTATGAGATTCACCACGCCCAACGGCAAGTCTTATTGAAGCACGCAAAGACATAAAAAAACAAAAAGGAAAGTAAGTCTTCGATGAGAATTTAAAGTGTGTGGTCTTTATTACAAAGTTAGTACCGTGGGATAACATGAAAGATCAGGAGGTGGCTCCTGGGAAGTTAGCGGCAATGGATGAGGTGCCAATATCCGTGCACGCGAGCATATATGATGGGACAAACGCACGCGCAAAGCGCGCGCATGGCCAGCGATGCTGGGAAACCTCATGATCGTAACACTGTCGTGCTCTTGGAATCAATCAATCAATCAATCAATCAATCAATCAATCAATCAATCAATCAATCAATCAATCAATCAATAAAACTTTGTATAATCAGCAAAACTACACGTACATTTCTCATCGATACCAAAGGCCTAAAAGATAATCACGTCAGCGTTGAATGCGGGCTGGAGACCGTTGGGAGAAGCCTTCGTCCCGCAGTGAACATAGGACAGGATTATTATTATTATTATTATTATTATTATTATTATTATTATTATTATTATTATTATTATTATTATTATTATTATTATTATGACGATGATGACGACAACGATGACGACTTAGAATCCTCGATGCCATAGGGCCATCGCTTCTCCAGCCCTGAATTCAGGCGTTCACAAAGTGCAATCACGAAGCATACTCCGCCAACAGAGTGCTACACACAGCAATCCATTATCGCGAAGAAACAGACCCGGCGTAAGCCGTCGTTTCTTTGCTCGCGAAGCCTCGTCGACGATGAGAACGAAACTGCATTCCACGAAGCGTGCACTTCCGGCACACGCACGATTCACTCATCCCCACGTCCGGATAAGAAAAGCCAATAACGATCATAATAACGCGCGCGCACTCGCTTGCGCAAAGGTCACAAAAAGGCAAGCGGCCTGCAGTCAAACTCTAGCCAACTTCACGTCCGAGTTAACGCAAACGGGAAACGAGGAAGCAAAACGGCGCAGAAGAAATAAGCAGTCCACGTTGCGTACATCCTCGCGTTATTTTTCTGTCCAAAAAAGAAAAAAAGAGCGTTCACCAGCACTGAAGGCACACGCAACGTTTATATAAGAGCGGCCAGTGATAACGTTAAGAATAGAGAAACGAGAACAGAATAAATTTGGAGAAAAAGCGTTTATCGCGAAGCTAAGCCGGCACAGCCGAAAAGCAGGCCCATCTGCAGACCAAAACGGGAACCCATCGATCTAGTGTGGCAGTGTGCAGAGTCCAGCAAAAGTACTAAATAACGTGCATCCATCCAGCTGTATATATAAACAGCCGTAACGCGCCGCACGACGAAAGGCGCAGCGCCCCGCTTGCAGCTTTCTGAAGAGTGCACCCAGCAGCGTCAACGTACGCCGTCTCGTCCCGCAGTAGCCACGATAAGGACGAGAAGACCGAAGCCAGATCGGCGAGAACGGCAAGATGCCGGAGCGTAACGCAATTTCGACAGGTCTGGGACGGGACAGAGAAAGCCGAAGAAGAAGAAACACAATCAGCAGAAACGAAGTCGGGACGATAAAAGCAGAGCCACAGAAAAGGTGGGCGGAATCGCTGTAGGAACGCCTCAATTTTCGTTTCTCCGGCCCGCTGGGCGCGTGCTTTTCACGCTCTCGCTTCGCAGGCGCCTGCCTATAGCCGCCGTTCCTGGATTCCAGGCACGTCGCCCGCGGGACGGACACGAGTGCGAAGCGCACGTTTTGCGCCAGTCACTTGCGCAGCAGTCAGCAACAAGAACGTTCGTGGCCAGAGATAGAGCAAACGTCGACGCTGCGCACGCAGTGCCGTCCACGCACGAGCCTCTTATTGGGTGCAAGTTTTCTAGCCGTTGCAGTGTGTGGGTAATCGTAGCTCTCGGTAGTACAATCACACGTAGCAGTCTCCGTCGTTGACTATCTCTGGTTAGTATTAATGTTAGTTCAGCGGTTGTTATAGGAGCACACCTCCAACTACAGATTGAAAGCTCCGTAGGTCGTGTCCCCCACCGCTGCTGCACACTCTACGAATGTGTATAGCATCTATTCCACGTTGCATGTCGTTAGGCTCGTCGTTAGTCTTCACAGACTTACACAGTCCCCAAGATAGGTATTCGTCACGGTTGTATAGTTTGAACAGCCGGCATAGTTTATAGTCATATAACTACCAGCAGGCGGAAAAGCAGGCTTATACGTGCTCTTAACTGTCGAGGGTTCGTAACAGGCGATAATACGTAATAGCCGAAATTCGTTATAACCAAGATGTAGTAACCGTCAATAGTTCGAAACAGCCAGCAGTTTGTAACAGCCGAGAGCATACATGTATTGCCGTTGGTCTTCAAGGCCGGTGTATCACGTGTTGCTAGGCAAACTTTGTGCATACCTGCACTAAAGATATCGGCTTTGAGGGTCGACTGTAGTGAAGGCCTCCCCAGATTAATTCTGAGCCTCCGAAACTTTTTCCTATAAACCTACCTTAAAAAGTATCTTGCAACGTCTTGCTCAATTAGTAACGACACTCTATAATAACAGTCTAGCACACACGCTCACTACTATTAGAGTTAGTGTCCTTAGCGCTACGCTCTCCCGGCTGGATGCAGTTGCTACAGCTCGCTGGAACGAATTACGCGCACCGAACGGTTTGCGCAAACGGACTCTCTACGCAGCTCTAGTCAAATACCCTTCCATGTGGCGATGCGGAGGCGCGTGCTACATTGCGTGTATATATGGTCACCGCGGTCGTCCACCCGGGGGCATACCGCAGTGTGGGCTACGGGCCTCCCACGCGACTATGTAAACACTCTACGGGGGCCGTGTTCGCACGCACGCACTGCGAAGAGAGACGAGCACGGAGAGGCGGCCGTGACGAGCGTGCCGGCCGCGCTTTGTTTGCCTTCGTCGCGCTAATGAGGGGCCTCGCCGACCAGCGAGAGCGCAGCAGAGGCGGGATATCGAACGCGCGCCGCACTGCCCTGTTTGTGACAGGTCGTTTTGTACACACGAACGAAACAATGCGGCGCAGTTGACAGCGACACGGAAGGAATCCGCTGCACCACGAGGCTAATGAGAGGGAAAACGCGGGTTACACTAGCTCTGAGGCACGGCGAGCGCTAACGACTACTGTGTATAACGATACGGCTGGGGATGTTCGACAATGTCGCGTGGCCCGCTGGGAGAAACTTTTCGAAAAGAATAAAACAAAAGAGATAGCGAGAGTGTGCCGAGCGCTTGTAGCTATTCTTGTACGACGCGTGTTTGCACCCTCCCGTCTTGCTCGCTTCGTGAAGCGCCGGAAAGCTGCCAAACTACTACATGCAGGGGTCGAGGCCGAGCCTGTATACAGTGACCACGGATTGAAACGCGACACGAAAATTTCGGTTATAAAGACTGGTATGTGCGCAATTGCTCAAGATAACCGCGTCATGTCGCAGCGAATCTGGGCGCTAAAGGTAATGAGTAGAAATTACTACGCCGCTATGATAGCACACACTCTGGATCATCAAAACTCAAAATTCCAAGCCAACTTCTAGCCTTTTAACACGCCGTCAAGTCGCCCATCTTTCTCTCTTCCACATTTTTTTTTTTTTTACAAATCAATCCAAACACACATCACTGTTCGCGCACATCGTCACTATAAAGCTGACAAACCACCGAAAAGACCGTATGCCACCCTGAAGCTCGGACTGTCTCCCATGCCACCTCATCGTTTATCCAGACAGCAAAGAACTGGAACGACCTTCCCACCAAAACAGTCTTTCGAGCTGACCCGTGACATCACGGGTCAGGTTGAAACACTGCCTCGATGGGAATGTGGGGAAAATGACACGTGGCGTCACGCGACATCAATGAGCTACAAAAATTACAATATAAAAATGAACGCATGTCTACATTAATTACAATATAAAAATTAATATTTTAATTGCAATATAAAAATAAATGTAGGAAAACGTACGTTTTCCTTATATTATCTTGCATTTCCGCAACAGGCTTAAGTCAGCGCTTCCTCTACTGTCTTCGTTCTTCTTTACTCTTATGCTCTTCTGCGTTATAAACCTTTAACATGTATCACACACCACAAACTCGCCCAAAAAATGACCCTCCGTTTTCGCGTCGCGAACACTTAAAACGCACGTGCAATTACACTAAACACCACAAACAAGCGAGCGCACCGGAGCGTCTCATGAGACGCTCCGGGGCGCTCGCTTGTTTAACGCTGCAGCGTTAGAACAAACGATGACAAGTATGTATTGCGTCAACTAATCTTCTGCACAAGCGACAAAGCGAAGCGCGTCAACATAACGACATTTCGATCTCTGTGTACGAAAAATGACTCGGGCCCACGCCATGGTTAAATATTCCTGACCCCACTTCCATGATCGGAAAAGCAAAGCACCGAATACGCTGTTTGCGCACATGTAGGGATCAATACACACGGTAGATAATTGAAGCAGCTCGTGCCGTAGGCGAAAACGAGTTTCGCTTACCGAGAAGGGTCTCTTTGTTCTTTAACGCGACTCTTTCTGTCCGACGAGCCGCGTGATCACTTCAACAGAAAGGGGGTCTCATTCGCTTCTAAGTTCTCGGGTATACATTATAAATGCCTGCGAGTGTGCATATATAATATGTTTCAAATAACCTGGGCTTTGATCTTAGAACTCGTATGTACACGCTGTTTCGTTACCATCGTGTCTCGTATAGCGTATGCATCGTAGTCGCATTTCAATATGCAACGAAGAGACCACCTGAGGGCGACGAATGCTGATGGTAGATGCGCCTTTGACACACGTACACTTATTTACATTCCTCTCTGACTATGTTTCACCGACAAAAACTGTTCCACATGTTATCGCCCGGCGCAAGCATGGAACGAGTGTTTCGGAACGTTGTCGAGCGTTCCTGATTGTTTTAATCAAATTGCGGCGTATACGACGCGAACAGCGGAGTATGTACAGTCAACCACAAAATATTCCAGACCACGCGAGCGCGTGCCAGACTGCCTGACAGCGCCACCTAGCGGTGCGCCACCTACCGTCGACCGGAGCGCTGGCCCGGATATGGGTCTTGTTCACTGGCATATCAATGCTCTACTGGCACGCAGGGCATCGTTAGTTCGTTGTTTTCACGCAAAGCGTTTATCTGCAGCATGATTCTCAAACTTCTACTTGAATAGCAGAATCAAAAGCTATTGCGTTGTGACTCGAACGGTGTGCCGTTGGGATGATATCACTTTGTGAGAAAGATTGCGACTGATAACTGTTATGCCGATGGACTGCTCGCGAAGCATGCAGCCACGGCTCCCGAAGAGCGCGTCGCGTTAAAAAGTGAAAGGTGGAAAATATTTTTGCCGAGCGGCGAGAAAATGGCGAGGCCATCGATTCAGGGAGGGATGCGTCTTGGGCGTATAGCGCTGCTGTCGTCAACTGCCGTTGACGTAGCGGAAGTGTCGCGAAGAGTCTTTTGGCCACGCGCTCGCGTGGACCGTGAAATTTTGTGGTTGGCTGTACGTTCTTAAACATGCATGCCAGTACAAGCCATTTTTGCTCGAACGCATTGTGATTCGTGCATAAAAAGCCGACAACTTAGATCCACAGATTAGATTTGGACAACCGAGAATTGTGTTCACCGCGATCATTGTGCTGTCAGTGTTACTTGCTCTACCAGGGACAGGTTCGCTCTCGTAAAGGGTTTAATCATTTATATGACGTCTTGACTACTGGGTCGAGTCGCAACAACGCGACACTATCTTGGACTGTCCGTTTTGAACGAAAAATGTAACGTAAAACGATGTTCTCGGCGGCGTAATCTTCCATACCCATTTTGTACACTAACCACCGGAAATTTCCATTCCATGCCTGCACGCCATTTAGCCCATAGGGATGGACTATTTAGCTGCCGTTCCGTCACATAAAAAATTCGCTTAAGTATATCAGCACGCATCGCTCTTCTGACATGGTAACGTTTTCGAGCGATAAAGAGATGTTTATAGCTTGCGAAAATCAAGCGTGAAAGTACACAGCCTCAACACATGAAGTGTGTATACAGGCAGCGAGGGGTCGTTAAAAAGACAATAAAAAAAAAAACCTCCGGGGCGTTACGTGCAAAACCGCGACGATTATGGGGCACGCCGTAGTAAGGGACTCTCGAAGTTTATTTTGACCATCTGCGGCTCCTTAGCGAGCCATTAATTAAATATAAGCCCACGGGTGTTGTTTTGCATTTCGCCCCCATGGATATGCGGCCGCCGGGGCCGGCAATCGAACCCGCGTACCCGAACTTAGCAGCGAGAACCTTAGCCGCTAAGCTATACGATATGGCGGGTTGGTGCACTACACTTTAACAATTTTCTTCAGGGAGCAATGAAGCTACCAGAGATGCATCGGACTTGAATCGTTTGTCAAATGAATAAACGCCCGTACAAAACGAAGAACCTGCTGCAGTATCGCAATCCACAATTCACAAAAAGAAAAAAACAAAGGACACTCCCAGCCGGTACATATACAACACGGCATTCCTATACCATTTTCTCTAAAGCCAGGCTTAAGCATAACATAAGAAATCGCATATTATTGCATCGGTGCGCACACGAAAACAGTTGTTACTCGGATGCACAGCCAAGCAAGCGTCTTTAGGAACGATTAATACGCTTCACAAGGATAACTGTTTTCCTCGGCGATTGATACAGATATCGCAACAGGCGCCCAGCTAAATGTGTTCAACGTATGGACTATCTTGATTGATTTTTTTTTTTTCTCAGACGTTTTATTTCTTGGTTACCGAAGAATCCCGGCGCTCATCGGTTGACACTGCCAAGCTCGTGTATACATTGGGCGCGTGCTTGAGGTCGTCCCTGATCTTAATTTCACCAAGTGGCTTCGCATAATATGGATAGATTGAGGCACACGCTATATACCGATCGTGCCGCCAAAGTCACGCACGCTGCAGTCGACGGATGGCTGCTCGCGATCCGCGCTGCGGCAAAGCGAGACAAAAAGTGACAAGCGCAAACGCGTATATGTAATGCGAACGCGAACCTTCCGGCCTTTTCCTCGAGCATCGCGATTTCCTTTCAGATCAATTACTCGATGGAATTTAAGAAAGCGGCTGATCAAGCTACTTGGTGCTTCATTATAGTGCGCGTGCTTAAGTACGTCATTCGAGCCATAGTCCACTCATTAAAATAATATCTGGGGTTTTACGTGCCAGAACGACGATATGATATCGAGCCATGCCTACTCCGCTGTCGACTATTCTACGGATACATCGATGCCGCCATATTGCGCCGTAGTCATGCTGCTTTGTATCTTTTATTTAAACGAACACTACGGTAGACGCACACGCATGAAAACGTTTGGGTTGGTGCATTCGACGTTTCACGACCTTGTTAATTTCCCGTCACGATATACAAAAATAGGAAAATATTCGTTTAACAGGCCATGGTAGTGGCGCCTATGAAAAATCGTCTATAGCTGAGTCAGCGCCGGGCTGCGCTGTTGCGCTTCTGAGCCCGAGGTCGCGGGACCAAATCCCGGCCGCGGCAGCCGCGTTAGATGGCAGCCAGAAGCAAAAACGCCCTTGTTCCGAGCTCTGGGTGCACGTTAGAAAAACCCAAGTGGTCAATATTATTTATTCCGAATCGGCTCGTGTATACGTGCCATAGAAGTACACACACACACACACACACACACACACACACACACACACACACACACACACACACACACACACACACACACACACACACACACACACACACACACACACACACACACACACTCACGCACGCACGCACGCACACACACACACACACACACACACACACACACACACACACACACACACACACACACACACGTGTCTGCTGTCCAGCGAAGAAAGCTCGCTCGAAGGCCGGTGCGCCCCCGCGGCGCCGTTTACATAAGAACGCGCTGGTCTCGCGTGAACGGCGAGAAAAGAGCGGCGCCCATGGTCTTCGCGGTGAGTAAATACAGCTGTGCCGCAGTGTGCGGAGATATAAAAGCGCATCGTCGCGCACGGCGCGTACACACGTTGCCCTGCTCCGGTTGAATGCAACGCGAAGAGAAAAACAACTGGGTCGCCCTGTGTGCGCAGCGAGGTTATTCCAGCGACGCGGTCCTTTCTTTGCAGCGCCTTATTTCCATTTCAACCCCGAGGGGAGCTCGCTAGCAAGTAAACGAAATGCCGTGCCGTCGAGGCAAGCAGGCAGGCAGGCAGGCACGGAGCGTATCTATATACGTACTACGCAGACACAACGGGCTTCACGCAACGCTTGCGCGAAAGAAACAAAAAGGCAAGGAAGCCAGCTCATTCCTTTACCGACTCGTATATAGGATCGGAAGGCAGGTATAGTATACATACGCAAACGCTGCAGTACGCGACGACCCTGACCCTTTTCTCCGGTCAACCTTATACGAGCACGCACGGCTGTTGCTGCTCGCAGGGACGTAACGAGCGCGCTACTGATTCGAGATACCCCGTATAGCGGTATGTTAAGCCGCAGGTATTAAGCAGCGGCTCCGCTGCGCGCTATCAGAAGCACCTGTGCGGTGTCTGGCATCTAACTCGAGCCAAATTGGTTAAAAAAAAAAAGGGCGTGCTAAGGAAATAGGACCGTAGGAGCCAACTACTCTGATCGAGCCACCATCTTTTGCAAACTGGTGACATTTTCCAGTTGGCAGTGATTACACCATCAGCAAGAATACGCGTACACACATACGTACGTACGTATACGTACGTACGTACGTACGTATGTATGTATGTATGTATGTATGTATGTATGTATGTATGTATGTATGTATGTATGTATGTATGTATGTATGTATGTATGTATGTATGTATGTATGTATGTATGTATGTATGTATGTATGTATGTATGTATGTATGTATGTTGTGACGCAATCTTCTTTATCTTATGAGCCGTTACCTTTATTTCTTTAAATAACTATGCAGTGAGCTCAGAGGTAGCGATTTCACGTCCTTCATTGAAAAACCGCGACTCGATCGACCTTGATGTAGTACAGTCGGTGCTTCTATCCTATAGCACAGAAAAAAAGCAGACAAAAAAATAAAGTGGTGATCGCACACCACTTTCCTAATAACGTTTGCCTCTCAAGCGGCACGCAGTGAGCAGCACGACAGAGCCCCAATGGTCTACATACGACTTCTTGAGCAACTAGAAGCTTCCCTTCACACGAAAGAAAACGCCAGGATTGTCAGAGACTTCTTGAGCAACTTACGTTGCTCGTCTAGACCTTGACCGATGGGAGTTCATGGCAGCACTGTCGTCCATTGTGAAGCTCAAGTCACGCAATCGCAGTATACACACAAGCGCCCGTAGGCTTGGAGAACGCATGCATGCTCGCATACATCATTTCGTTAATAACATGCTGCCGGCCTAAAGTTCCATTCTTGCTTGAAACTCGATGCACCGGCACTGCGAACGTGGCAGTGCCCAGAGCCTATAGGTGGGACGCTTTTCGGTGTTCCATTTTTCTTTACAAAGCATAATTAAATTTGGCAGCACTTGGGTAATGCACTGAGGCAGGTGCCAGCCGAGCAATTTCCATTATACAGATAATCAGTGATCAAGTCGACGATGTGACGAAATCTCGTCTGGTCGAGATGAAATATTGGTGAGCACTTTGAAAGACGCTGAGCAAGGTGAAAATGTAGTATTTACTGGAAATATATTTAATACATTTTCACCTTGGTCGGCGTCTTTCAAAGATTTCACCAATGACTGATAAACTTACACGCTAGATGTTGCGTATTTCTGGTTACTATCTGTGTAACTATTTTTAATAAGAAGTCGCCGCGCTTTCTTCTTTAATTATGCCAATGTGTTCCTTGGCCTTTTCCACCTACATTCTGTGACGAGGTAAGATGATTCATAACTTGAAATACGGGCCGATCCCGAAGGCAATGCATTCGAACAGAACGCCTTACTGAGTCACGTGACTTAAACTATCGTATTTGCTTTCATACTACCAGCGTTCGTTGGAACTGCCTAGTTAGTGTTCGCTAAATTATGGCTAATGTTGGCTATCCGCCAGAGAACACCAACACCGCCTCTATCCAATGTCAGTAATAATAAATTCTGGGATATTACGCGCCAAAACCATGATACGATTTGAGGCACGCCTCAATGACACCGGATAAATTTCGATCCCATGGGGTTCTTTAAGCTGCACAGCTGAAATCTAAGATCGCGGGCGTTCTTGCTTTTCGCCCCCATGGAAATGCGGCCGTCGTGTCAGGGAATCGAACCCGCATCCTCGAGCTTACTAGAGCGTCACCTCACCTGCTAAGTTACAACGGTGTGTTCAATATCGACTGGCCATCGTTTTTTAGGGGCGAAGCACCATAGGCCCCGGAGTGTCGGCGTGCATCCTGCATCGTCGTCTGCTGTCGAGACGGTCCATTTTCTTGAGCGCAAGAGAGGGCGCCACCACCTCAGCGCTCGCCGTGCGGCGAGAGAGAGCGAACGGCACGCGTTGACTATGGAAACGCTCTTTCTGCGACGAACGCTGAACTACCAGCTCGCAAGGAACGACAACGCGCCCTCGCCCGCGAGAGACAACGCCGACGCAGGCAACGTCTGCTAGCGAATTTCTTGATTTAAAAAAAAAAAAACCTACTGCTCACGCTGCACAACCGTCCACCGGCCACACCGTATATACAGCGTGTATATAGGCACTGGATCTTGACCTGCAATGTAGTGCCAGTGGGAGATTTCTCTTGTGCGTAGTGGAACAATAAAGATTCGCAAGCGGACTGCGGGTCTCTGTGTCTAATCTCTCTTCTGTCTCTCATTGCCCGTTAGCAGTGATTTTGCTGTAGGAAACGCCGGCGCACACTGCATGATTCGCCCCTCCACAGGTTTCACGCCAGTGGAGCTGAAACACCCTTCCCTACACGTTTTTTTTTATTTATTATTTTTATTTTTTATTATTTTCTTATTTTGACGGTCGTCATAAGGTCATCCGAATTTATCATTCAACACGCTCCTGCATCGCGTACACGCGTGAGTAGAATTCTAAATGCTGGAAGGACGACTCAAAGGCCATGCTGTCCTCTTATATAAGGCGCCCAACTCACGAACGCGGTATTGTTGCGCAAGCTGAAGAGCTGCGTAAGCCGCCGTCAAAGAGCGTATTTAATAAACTCTATTTACGACTCGACACGACAAGTATACACGATAAATCGCATCGTCACGGTCGTATAATGTCTCGAAATATCTCGCTCGACGCATTCGCGTCTCCTCTTTGACGCAGATTGGATTACGAGCCCGACGTGTCCCCATATTTCGCGTCGCGCGTTATGAGCCAAGAAGCATCGAGCGACAAACGCCGGAGAGGTTGGGTAATGCTGCTTGACAGGCGTAGACGGCTGAGTACTTCGGGGTTATATATACAAGCGCTGCTCGCGAAGTGAATCGGACAGCCGATTTTCTGTCCTCACAGAGTGGCTTATGAACGCTGCTCGTCCGCGCGATGATGCGGAATACGAATGCAACGGCGTTTACTAGTTTCTACAACGCTCAGGATAGCCTAAACGCCGCCTTTGTATGGTGTCAGTACCAATCAGCGGGCGACCTGAATCAGCATGTTATAGAGTTCTTTAGAGTAAGTTGGTGTGTTGCGCGCTCGCACTTGTCTATACCGCGTTCTTTTGTGTGGTATGCTTGTAACGAAGTTTTCCTCAGCGCTGCAAAATATGACAGACAACCATCCAGCCCAAAGTCTCGGTTCACTTCGTCTTTTAAGCCACATGCAGAGCGTCCAAATTTTGTACAGTGAGTTCAGCAGACCACGCTAAATCACCGACAATTAATAATAATAATAATAATAATAATAATAATAATAATAATAATAATAATAATAATAATAATAATAATAATAATAATAATAATAATAATAATAATAATAATAATGTGGGGTTTTATATATACGTGCCAAAATCACGATATGATTATGAGACGCGCCGTACTGGAGAGCTCCGAAAATTTCGACCACCTTGGGTTCTTTAACGTGCACTGACATCGCACAGTACGGGGGTCTCTAGCATATCGCCTCCATCGAAATGCGACCGCCGCTGCCGGGATCGAAGCCGCGACCGTCGGGTAAGCAGCCGAGCACTGCATAGCCACTGTATATACCACCGCGCGCGGTGGACAATGACCGACAATTAACGCACAAGAGGTGAAAGAGAGCTGGAAAAATAAAAACAATCACTCACCTGTCACCTCTTTTGTCAATTCTCCCGGTAGACACAGAAGACCGTCACCTCCCGAAGGACCTGAAAAAGCGGGGGATTAAGGAAACTGCGTCAGAAAATTAGGCAAGAAAGAGTATAATCGATCGCCAAGTGAAATATAAGGTTCTTACTGAAAAAAAAAGAAAAAGAAAAGACAACACTTTGTCACAATTTTCATAAGTGCGCACGCAATATATGACTGCATCGTACGCATGCACACACAGGCAGACGTCCACTTGTTCAAAACTGGAATACTGCAGTGTACAGAGTTTGCGAGCTACAATGACGGTCACACCGGATACACTGGCGACAGTTGCGTGGTTCGAGTCACTTTATACACAGGGCCGCCGGCAACCGCGTGTGGCTCACCTATTGACGTGCCGCCCCCCCCCCCCCCCCCCCCCCCCATCTGACGTATACAGCGTCGCACTGAGTGACGTAGCGGAGTCGCGGCACGCCGCGCCTCATTGATCTCGAGTTTCATTTTGCGACTGAAGCGTTCTCTTATAATGTACATTGTGTAAAAGGCGGGGTGCTCGTGCGAAGCATCGCGTTACACTGTTGCTACGCGAAGCTTTTCTACACCGCACCCAATTTACGTACCGTATATAACGAAGGGGAACGCTGCACTCAAGGCCGAAAGTTACTTGATTCCCACCGAGAACGTCCGATCTTCTTTCGTGCCTCTTCCTCTAGCTTGCAAGGAACCATTAAAACGTAGGCCGAACAAGCGTTCTGTCTCTTATTTTCGAGGCAAGAGGGTATAGCCCGTGCAGTGCCATTAAACCGTCAACAACATTTGAAATAAATTGGTGGAGCGGGTGCTTTCGGATAACATGACTGACCAAAGTCTTCATGCTGCATGAGATCTCGCACGATTTTTTTTTTAATGGGCCGCCACCGAAGCTTTCACTTACGGAATCGATCTCTCCCCTCCCCCCCCCCCCTCACTTCTTTGTTTGCTTTATTTCTTTCTCGACGAGCGATTTGTTACAAGAGGCAGGTTCATAATGCTCTACACGCATCTATAGCAAGCCGTTGTGTATAGCTATCCATACACGTGACACAAAGGCGGCCGCGCGCTTCAGCAACGCAAGCGAAACGGCGGGATTGACAAAATTCTTCGTCGACACCGCGACCGAACAGGCAGACGGAAAAGGAAAGCGAAAGAGCAAACAAATACAGGAATAGATCCGAGAGACGAAACGGAGGCGGCGAACAACGCGCGCACCCACAACAACACATACACGGACGCCGCGCACTCGGCGCTGCGGACATGTCAAAGCGACGACGAGTGAAAAATGGTCCCGCGCGGAGCCCGAACAAACCGCAGAACGGCGTCAGCGGCGTCGGCGCCCGACCTCATACAAAGCGTGCCCGCCGTCCCAGCCCCCGAGCGGCGGATTTATACTTCAATTCGCGCGCGGATTCACTTCTATTTTGTCGCCCCGAGACGCGCGGTGCTTGTTCAACATATACAAAAGAACACTGCAGCACTGGGAGGAAGTGTGGGTGAGTGCGAAAAGGGGAGTGGGGGAGTAGTTTTACCTTGTAGCCCCAAACCCTCTCCACGACTACTTTTTTTAATTCTTTACCTTGGAGTTGGAGATTCCGATGACTCGCCGGACAGTTTTCGCGACGATGTACCTACAGCTAGGAGAGCATAAGTGACAAGGAGACGCCAGTCACATCCAACGGAAAACTCTCTGTATCGCAACAACCCCCCCCCCCCCACCCCTCCCCCGTCTTTTCTTTCATTCTAACGGCGTTGACACGTACCCGTCGTCGCGACTTGTCAACACAGCGAGTGCATCATTTTTCGTCCTAATGATCACAGGCACACTCCGAGAACGCCAAGACTAATAGATTTCTCGCGAGACAGTGAGGGAGAACTCCGTTCTATTACCGCTTTTCTCATTCAGTGGAACGCGTCATCGTCGAGTAGCGGAGCGTGAAGCAGGAAAGAAAAGTTCGCGTCTGCAAGTATACTCACGCTCTCGTTATTTGCGACAGGAGCGTGCTTTCTTTTACATTTTACGCGTTCGATAATCGACGAGCTCCTTTAACAATCGAATCGTCGTTTGTCCACCATTAGTTTCCAAATCGCTCGTGGTGCGACGTGACTCCAACGTAGACAGAGCTCGCGAGTGCGCTTCGTGTACAAGTACCTTGATATGGGAGCGTTACGGCCACAATACGCGTATTAGTGAACCGTATATCAGAAATGCGTAGCACCCTCAGCATTGCAAGTTCAAAGAGTTGTCCTCATACACATACGCAACAGTGTACGACGGGGACTGCGAATGAGGTGGTTGCCATAAACAAAAATCCACGCAGAACCTTCTTTTGGAGACGTGTAAGCGATTAGGTTTTATTATGGTGTTTCAGCAGTCACGGAAACGGAAACACCGTACCGTTGTTGCCGGCACGTAGCTTTTTTTAGCCTACAAGACCTCTATTATATATAGTTACTTTGATCATCTCATCAAGTTACCGCACGCAATAAGTAACACGTGCGGCCAAAAATTTTTTTAAGCGGCGAGCAGACTACAATATGATCTTTCCGTACTTACCGTACGGTGTTACCGTCACTGCTAAAACATCCTACTGCACGTCGTATTATTCCCTGAACGTTCCTTTCGGGCTGCGGCGGCATGGCGTCATTCATCTAAGCTCGTCAGCGTCTCCAACAGCCCCGTGACAAGTGTATCCCGCGAACACCGGAACGCGTGTTTGGCATCTATTTTCCGCTAAATTTTAGTTAGCGTGATGTGTACATAGTCCTCCATTCCGGCTTTACGTGTCCTGCAGAGCGCTTTTATTTCACCATTACGAAATTCAACGAAGCCTTCATAGAGAGTGTGCTCTTTCGACATACGCGGTTCAGATACTTTCACGATCTGCAAGTATTGGCGTGTAGCCCAGTGCTTCATTCATGGCGTTTTCGAGTCCAAAACACAATATCACGTCGTGCAATGGGGTACTGCGCTGAGTCCTTTAGCGTGCCCCCAAGTCTAAGTATACACGGGTGTTTCGCATTTCACCCCATGCAATCTTAATGTGCACGCCGTGACCGATAATGGAACCCGCGTCTTCGAGCTTAGCAACGAAAAAGCTTAGCCGCTAAGCTATTGTCATCACAGCGGGCGACAAGCAACACCCACGTTTTTTTTTTTTTCTTTAAAAAAATAAAACCTCGCAGTGCGACGGAACATCTAGAAATGTGCACTGAAAGAAAAACGGCGCGCCGCTCAGGAATTGCATGAGAATAACTGAATTTTCTCTTATAGCCAGGTTGCAACGAAGATACTGGCTCGCTCCGTGCTGATGCAAGGTCAATTCACGCAATGGAAACTTGGTAGGGCGGTACGCGCCAATGGTGCACTAATGCTGCCGGAGTGCCGCCGTGTCTTCAGCTTCTAAGTCTATTGCAAAAAGTATAAAATCCATCGTAGCATAATCAAGCACAACAAAGTGTATCGGCATCTGCTTCAGCAGCATCTACCTATACGAATTAACTTCGCGATTAAAGCCAGCGCTAAATGGGTATCGGATCCAGTTTCGCCCCTTTCGTGCGCGTACGTGGAAAAACAAACAAAACTAATAAAATGAACTATCGAGAAAAAGTTTAAAACAGCGGGACTAAGTAGGGCAAGTACGCGGAGCGTGGACGTGCCAAGATAAAAAAGTAAAATATATATTTTTAAAGAAAACGAAAAGAAATGGAAAGCTTAGCCCCGCAAGGCGCTGCCCTGCATCATTGATCAACCGGATCCGAGAACCTCGTTCGGACGGTCCGCATCGCAAATTGCTCGAAGCGCGCACTCTTTTTTTTCCCCAGTTTCCTCGGTCTCTAACCCTATGCACTAAGGTCTGCGAGGCGTCTGCTCAAGGAGTCCACAGATCAAGAAAAAAAGAAGGGAAGGGGCGTAGTAAGAGAGAGAGAGAAAGCCTGAGCGTCTTATCTCAGCAGCGCACACCGCGTGAAAACGCAGTCCATACACAAACACTCCCGCCCACTCGAGAGAGAGAGAGAGAGGAAGAGAGATGCAGTAGAGAAATGGAAAGAGAGAGATTGAGGCGAGAGAGAGGTTCTAGATCAGGCTAGCCTCTTGCGCAAGTCGAGAGCGCCAGCCCGTGATGCGCGATTAGGCAAGTCGCAACAACCACCCCAGCCACTCCTCCGCGAGTTCCTTTCGGAAGACGGAAACAGAACTCGCCGTCGCGATGCGCGACGGAATCTTTCATGCGCGTTGTTACGTTTAACCGACGGCCCGCGGTCTCGAAAGGAACCACGCAACGCGGGGTCCTGGCGAGCGAGTGCGCAACGCGTCTGTAGAGAGTAGAGCGCCTCGATGCGCGCGCCGCGCGGGCATCAAGAAGGCACCCTATATAGTAGAGAGCTGCTACTGAGCACATTCCAAGAAGACTTACAGCGCCATTCCGGCTCGAGCCAAGAAGATTCGCACCGCGCTGACGCGAGCCAGCGTGCAGTTAGGTTTAGCTAAAGCACGACTGATTGTGAGGATCAGGAGGAGGAGGAGAGCGCGGCAACGCGAATGGAGCGACCAAACGAAGAAAAGGAGGAGGAGGGTAGTAAATGTAGCGAGGAAAAGTTGCTACTTGTGCAGCTATAGCGAGCACGGCTCAGTATCTGTAGGGAGTGGAACGGGGGAGGGAAAGATGGGGAAATAGGCATAGAGAGGCACATTCCAAATGGGAGCGAAAAGGCGCCGCAGGAACGCGGCGCGGTGCCTGAGGAGGAGGACGCGCCCTCCCTAAAGGGAGCGTCGGGAGGAAAGGCTGCTGAAGTAATTAGGTTTCCCCTCGACTCCCCGAGATCTCGTTGCGCAAGGGTTGAGGGAGCGCACACTACTAAGTAAGCGAATAAGTAAGTAGGTCACCCAGCACGAGTACGGCTGCGTTGGTATATGGAGCGAATGCGGGCACAGGACGCGGCGAATGAGCCAGACGCGGTGGCACGCGGCCTGGCGAGATTCCCTGGGAAGGAGAGATAAATGAAGAAAAATAGGTTATCTCCCACCTCTGCGTTATTGCAGCGTATATAGAGTACAGTGGGTCCGCGCGAGTGAATCAGTGAGCGGATGAGTGCAGCGGCACCAAAATCACTCTGCACAGGGACAAACGTAATAAGACGTTCCCTATGTACTCTAAAAGGCGTACAAATTGGTTTATCTTGCACCCATAGGCGCGCACAGGGTTCTGCATTAGAAGGCTAAGGGCCAAGTTTCACGCCCCCCCGCCCCTCATTGTTTGCCAAGTCTAAAAGAAAACAAGCTTCGAAATGAATGCCACACTGAAAATCAATCAATGACGCGATTTTCCCAGAGGCCTGCTTTTGGTCTCCGGCTTTCGGGGGTAAAGATGTGAAATAAACAGTTCTTCAAATGCAACAGCGAGAATGCTCGGCCGCCATTATTGTCAAAAAGCTGCTTAACCTGAAACCCTGCCCTTCAATGAAAGTGTCAGGTCCGACTAAGTTAAGGTATGAGGCAGACTTAGCGCCCCCCCCCCCTAGATGATTGGGGGGTAGAGGGGGGCTGCCCTCCCTGACTGCACGCCTACGCTTACATAAGAACCTCCTATAGGACGGCATTGTACCTTACCAGAGCCTGATCTATAATACCAACACACATTTTCGAGATCACGCGTTGCGTCACTTTCGAAGAAGGTTCTTTCGGTGCTCGTTTGCTTGTCTGGTTACGGCGAATAGGGCATCAGAATCCCGTCTGTTGCGTCGTCTTTGTTTCCTTTTAGAGATTCGAGAGAGGCGCTTGAAACGCTTCGCGTATCCGGCGGCGCACTGTTTCCCGTGGGCGCGTTTTTATCAGCCGCAGCCATAACGTTGCTTCTTACTGCGCCATGATATCCGCTTTACGTATAAGAAATAAGGAGAACAAGAGAGCACGCTTCGATCAGACATTGATATATGGATGGGGTAAACAACAACGACAATAATAATATAATGCAAATGCCTTCTACACGGCAATACATTACGCGACACGGCGTTAGTAACGGCAATATAATTAATGACATCCCTACGTAAGAGCGAGAGATGCGGTTTAAGAAACAAACGTAGAGATGGTATGAGATTCGAAGTAAACAGAAACACAGCGACGCTGTATTTGAGTTCGCATTCTCGCGCAATCTGTAATGTTTTCTTTTTGTTTGTTTTCTCTAATTGAATGGGAAAAGTGCCTCTATTTCGGTAAACAACATTGGGCGCTCGATCGAAAGTCAAAAAAGGTGCTGAAAAGGCAAAAAGCCTCGCGTAATCAGAAAAAGTTGTTTTCAATCTACAAGTCACTCCCACGTATACCTTATTTCAGCTGAACAAAGACGAATGAAAAAGAAACTACACGACCCGTTTTCAATTATTCCAAAACAAAACAAGGTTGTTTGTCCTATAGCGATGGGAAAGCACTGAATACGCAGCCAAACCAGCCCATGGAGCGCTCAACCTTGGTGAAGCAAAATAATTGTTTTGGCTCGGTTCAATGAATTGCTAGACCTTCAATGGCAATGCAGCGCGGTCCAGCTACAGTGTCTGTACATACGCTTGTTTCAGCTTGTGCTTAACAATAAGCGCCGACTGTGACGCAGACGCCCAAAAAAAAAAAAGAAAAAAAGAATCTTGCAATCGCTTTTGCGTCCCTGATGGAAAAGCTGAGAAAAAGCGAATGCAATAGGACCTCGTTTAAACGATTATTTATGGGAATGCGAAAAAAGTATCGCCCGGAAAATTGTATTATCCGGAGTAATTCTACAGAGTATGAAAACATGCGTGCTCGGTAAACATTCAACTGCAAAGGCTCGTGCGGCGTGGCGTGGTACTGAAAGGCATAACAGCGTAAGGAAATCGCCACCTCTCTCCCCCGGTCGCGATCTCTCCGTGCTGCTGCTAAAGAATCCGCGCGGTTGTAGGCGTGTAACAAGTTGATTGTGGTTTGTGGGAAAATTTATTTAAGCTATTACACTGGACACTGGAATTCTAAGCAATGAAATTTCGAAACACGTTGTGCAGCTGAAGAAGAACGCCACTACATCTCGCCACCGTGTTACACTCTGCTGCGAGCAACCACAACAGCATATTGGGAAGGAAAGGGGGCGGGGGGGGGGGGGGGGGCGTCGACAGCGAATGCGAAGGTCCCGTTTAATGAAAGCCTAAATGAATGACGCGTTAGCTGTGAAACTCCTGCGCTCTGCTTTCGGCAGCTGTTCCGTACAGCCATCTTCGGCAATATATATCTACGCAGATATATAATACGCAGCTGGTCGACGACATCGACAGGTAACCAACGTGGACAAAAATCTCGCCGAGGCCTAGCGGCAATATGGCTGTCACCCGCGGTCCCCTTCCCCGCACGAGTCGAGCTAACGAGCAGCGCGTAATGGACCCAAACCGCGCTAATTAATGCTATTATCGGAAAGTCGTCTAAGCCATGGCTTTCTCGGCGCTGTCGCAACTTCGAAGCATCTTTCCACGAATGCACGTGCAACAAGAGAATCGAAAAGCTAGGCACCCCGCTCCTTCCCGAGTGCACGTTTCGGCGACACACAACATACTATGTCAAAGCATGTCATATGAAAAGTCATTGCGACAGCTGTGTCACATTAACTATACCAGCTCTTGTTTTCCTTATTCTTTTTACAGACGTGGCTCGACACAGAAGACACGCGAAGACCGCACAACGCTGCGAACAAGAAACAGTATATAGTTGATGAAGCAATAACGATGGCGCCTCATCGAATACTGCCATTATACCTCCGTGCTGCGTACGAAGACATCTGTCACATCGTGCCAGCACTTGGCACGATGTGACAAGTGAATAGCCGCGACCACACCGCCCCTTCTGCGGTCGGTCGCGAAAGGCGCCATACAGTTCGCACTTTAAATATGTTCGTGTCTGCTATGCTCGCAAGAGACAGAAACGCTCGTTAAGGAATTGTATATATACAGCTTTAGCCACAATAGGATTCGGAACAAGACTGTACAACGAGGTAGAATGCACAAGCGACCAGGGAAATAGTCATAATAATAATCGCTCGGTTATCACGTGCCAAGACAGCGATAGAGTCCGGCTTTGCTTGGAACACTTGGGGTTCTATAATAATATTAATAATTACTGAGGTTTCACGTGCCAATAGCACGATATATGGCTATGAGGCCCGCCGAAGTGGGGGAGTCCACATTAACTTCGACCACCGGGGATCCTTTAATGTGCGCCTAAATATGAGCACACGGGTGTTATTTGTATTTCGTCCGCCTCGAAATGCGGCCGTTGAGGCCCGGAATTGAACCCGCGCGCGCCCTCGAGCTTAGAGGCGCGACACTATACGTGCTAAGCTAATAATAATATCTGGGGTTTCACGTCCCAAAACCACGATCTGATTATGAGAGACGCCGTAGTGGAGGACTCCGGAAATTTCGACCACCTGGGGTTCTTTAACGTGCACCTAAATCTAAGTACACGGGCCTCAAACATTTTCGCCTCCATCGAAAATGCAGCCGCCGCGGCCGGGATTCGATCCCGCGACCTTCGGGTCAGCAGTCGAGCACCTTAACCACTAGACCACCGTGGCGGGGCTATACGTGCTAAGCTAACACGGCGAGTGGGGGATTCTATACGTTCACCTCAGTAAAAGTAGAGGGGTGTTCTTGCATATCGTCCCCACTGATACGCAACCGCAGTGGCCGGGAATCGAACCAGCATCCTCGAGATTAGCAGAGAAGGGAAGCGAAAGGACATGCTATAGCATTAAGCGTAAAGAGCATGCAGTTTACCATATCTTAGGCGGCGCCTACAGAGAGCACTAAATATTCGAGCACGGGCTAGTCGGCATTGCGTTGCTAACTTGCATATTGGCCGCGAGATCGAGCGGAGTCGCCGCCTGGCGGCTACTGGCTGAAGCGCGCCTAGTGTGGATTGCTTCCTGCGTCGTCTGCTAGCCACGCCGTGTTTGCATGTGCGCGTACGTCCTGCACGTTCTCAAAGGGCGGTTTGTTCTGTTATGTTAGCGCGATTTTAACTGCTCGTACGTATACCTAACATGGTGTACAGAAGCAAATGGGCTTGCTCGGCGCATGCGTATTGTTATTGATCAGTGAGTGCGAATTTCGAGATGGCTGTGTATTGGTGTCGTAACCTTCGTTTGCCGGAATCATTTCAGTGTTGATGCCGATTTCTGGCTCAAGCACATCGTAAAGTGCGCTTTGCATAGTCCCAAACATGAGAAGCATTAAACTGTGTGTGAATGCAGCGTTTTAGCGACTCGGTGGTAAACAAAAACGAGGCTCATGCACTTTCGCGTTGTTGTTAGGTGTATAATTGCGGTACTGTAGTTCATGATGAGCTTTAGTTGCGCTTAAGATCTTTTATTTTACGGTCGTGGTCCCGCTACAGCGAAATATTTCTATCGAGTGAAGTCAGACTTCGATACTCAAACTGTCCCTAAAAAGACAACAGACAATGGAATGACACGGCAGTGATAAAACGGAGTTGCCGCGCGCAATTTTAACTTGGAGCGAAATTTATACAGAACCACCAGTGTGCTTAGCCCGACGGCGTGCCTTACATTTATGTCATATAATTTCACGCAAAACCTCATCCTTTTTCTTTTTACATTATCTTGAGCGTTTGTGTGGAGTTGTTATAAATTGATGGAAGGCAGCGGACATTATTACTTTGAGGGAAAAAAAGGCACTTATTCCATAAAATAACCGGACCTTTGTTGCATCACGTGTCGTGCACGTAATCAATCGATGAAAGCTCTGTGCTCAACTCTTACCTGCGTATGCGTATTCGCGTGAACAGTGCTATTGAACTCATTGCACAGGAATATGGGCTGGTGTACAAATGAACAAGAAGTAAACACTTAAGTAGTTCAGTCGTGCTACAGCAGTGCGTAGTACACAGAACACAAGCTAAAAACGTACAGAGAAAACAACAAAAAACGTCATATAGTGCGTAAGCGCAGACTGTCATCCAGGGCGAGCATCCCTTTCATCGGCAGATTGCGCTTCTCTATCTAGTAAGAGGAACGTTGGATTATCTTCGTGCATCGATTCAACAATGAGGAGTGTGTATATTACCAGTAAGCAGCAATCAACGCTCTTTATTCGCCGACAATCGGCTCAAACTGCTCACAACGAAGCGCCACTGTGTGCATTTGTATACGCGCCTCCGACCGCCTCTCCACACTAACGTGGCGACGCTGCTGCCACCTATAGGTCGATCTCGCGGCCAATAGCGTAGCAAAGACGAAAGGACAGAAAGAATGACAGAGGCGAGCGCTGTCCAATGACCAAAGAGGCACTGATGGGAAACAACAAGCTGGAACCTTGACTCCTCCGTTGATGTCGCGAGCAGTAAATCTAGCACACAGCTGATACACTCCGATACCATCATCGGCACACTCCTTCCCCCGCGGCATCAACCCGTGGACCCCTCAGGATTCAGCCGCCGTTGCCCCTTGAGCTCCCTACACTCTAAAAAAAAGGAATATTTTGACTCCTTTCGGGTAGTCTTGCCACGCATATGACTCTCTTTGAAGAAACAAGTGAACTCGCTTTGGAGATCTTTGTACTCTCGCCGAAGGGCCGTGCGACCCACAAGAGAGTTAACGTGCCTCTTTAAAGGCAGTCATATACGTGGCAAGTCGAGACTCCCCGAAAGGAGTCACACATACTCTTGTTTTTCTTAGAGTGCACTCTAAGAAAAAAACCGAGTACTTGAGGAGTATTTCTGCCACGCAACAATAATCGTCATCTGGCTTGCTCGCGTTTCCTTTCTTGAAAACCCGGCTCTCGTCACTTTCCTATCAAGAATGCTATGTCACGCTGATAACGCGCGCGCGGTTCGTGACCGGGAAGTGTCGGGAGCGCGGTGATAACGCGAGGAAAGTACGCGAGGCGGATGACGATTATAGTTGCGTGGCAGAAACACTCCCCAAATACTCCATTTTTTCTTAGAGTGTGTGGATATCCTGCGCCGTATCATCTATTAAAATCCAAGGTGTACACTGCAGGCTCCCGTTTGCCCACACTGCCCTCCCCCCCCCCCCCCCTAATGGCCGAGGATAGGGTCTTTTAGCAGTGCCGGTTTACCGTAGGGTAAATACGGTAATGTCGTACCGTCGTGGCTGGTATTTTTATTAAATGTTTTAGCCGCGCTAGCAGCTCATTGTGCGCGGTATAACGCGATGAAATGATCAAAGGGTGTAAAAGAGCTAGGTCATGCAGACTAAAAAAAAAAAAAAGCGGCGTGCCAACAACGACGGTACGCTACTACCGCGCGGTAAACCGGCGCTGCTAAAACACCCTAATAATGGCGTCGGTCATTCCGGTATATAATGTCGAACGAGGCAGAGTTCCAACGAGACTGACCGGACGTTCATTACTGGGCATTTCACCGAGACTGAACGTCAGAAATTGGACGAAATTCGTCTCGTTGGACATTAAAGACACACACGCACCAATCAGCGCACTCACAGAAACTGTCAAAGACGGCAGCCACTCAAGCAGGAGGAGAGAGAGAGAGAAAGAAAAAACATCAGAAACTAGGTAATTCACGCGAGAGCTTTACCTCTATATGCATCCGCGCGGGCTTTCAGCGAAAAACCCGCTTCTGAGAAGCTGCCACATTCGAAAGCGGGATTCCGTAAAAACGCACACGAAGTACAGTACATGCAACAGCATTAAATTTATTGCTGTCTTCACGACACGTGCAATTGTCTCAACAACAAAAAATAAAGAGCGGGCAGGCAACGAGAGTCCAGACTGCACTACCCCAGCGATCATGCCTCATCTCAGATATGTGCAGCGGCCGTAATCGCGACAGCGAAGTTCGAAATGAGATGGGTGTACGCAAAATGAAATAGGCAGTTAAACAATTGCGCGGTGAGCGCCCGCTTCATTGGCGCGCCTGCAGCTGCCACCGGCTCATGCAAATTTAAACTCTCGATCTAACGGCCCCCAATCACCTTTCCGTCCGGGGCGCCGCCATTCTCAGGCGGGCGCACTTCGTTCGGTTCAGCGACCCGTAGGTCCGAACGAGCTCGCGCCACCTCAGTCCGCCTAAACTCTACCCGTTCCGAACTGCGCTGACTGGCGAACACACACACACACACGTCATAAACCGCGCGGAGCGAAGTAATGCCGTCTTTGAGCGCCGCGGCAAGCTGGCGCGCCTATTCAGCGTAGGGAGTGTCAATTCTAGCGCGAATAATTACGCGAGTCACCCTACAGCAGCTTATTATTAATGCGAAGCATTTCATGGGAAGTGAGCTGGGGCTTCAGAATCAGTTTAAAAATTCCACCCAGTTACACGCCGTGAAAGCCATCGGAACTGTTGCCCACACACCTGTTACACTTCCAGTTGAATCCTGATTGGCTGAATCTGACCTAGGTCACGCTCACGCCTCCCTTCATCATACGTCGTACACGTGATCCCACTTTCGTTATATTCACTTTACTTCAGCATTACGTAAGCTTCATCACGTGACGCCGTCTCAGTCTAACATTTGAATCACCCGCCTTACGAAGCTTCACCACGTGACCTCCTTTCCTCTCATCAGAACCCCTCCCACCCAACCTGGTCACATGACCTTCTTTAGCGTGACCACGCCCATGATGCCGCCGGCACGGGGTCCGCATAAATAGCTTCTCTGTAAAAAGATGTCCGGACTAGAATTGGAGAATGAAAAAAAGGCACTAATGAAGTAAAGTATAAAAAATAACTATCATACAAAACTACAATCAGAACTTAATGCAAATTAGATTGATTTTGAAAGAAAACACCATTAGGAAGCTGTTGCGGACATTAAGTGAGAGGCCCCTGGATGCATTACTTCTGCGCTGTCTCGTGTCAGCTTGCGCTTGTTAATGTTGCCTAATGCTGGCTAGTCTTGGCTAGTGTTGCCGGTCTATTACATGAGCAGCTGATATTTCGCATACACGACAGTTCTCTTTAAAAACAGCAACTTTTTTTTCATTGTTACATATTTACTTAAACCGAAGCTTTCGTCGGCTATGTTAATCGAGTTTGGCGTGGCTGGCTTCTCACCGACAAAACTGGGTTTACCGTGAATACTGTGTACTCGAAACTGTAGGTCATATCGATGACACTACGGATAGTGCCACCAAAATATTCCGTGTCACCGTAGAAGGTCAACTCTCAAAACAAGAAATGATGGCTTCTAACCACATCTAGCCGCACACTGCAAGGCCGAGCTTCGGGTCTTCGGGCAAATACCTTATCAAAAGATTCGCACTCACGGTGCACACATACCAATTGACCAGGATGCATTCACTAACAGGCCTGCCGAAGTAAGACCGGGAAGGCAACACGAAATGTTAAAGCAGCGTGAAAAGGCGTGGGCACACAGGCACTGCATTAACGTCTTCCTTCCATCGACGTCTTTCGCACTCCTTTACCGCTCCTAATGCCGAATCAACTATTCAGCCAAAGCGTCTACATTATGTGCATGCGTCATGAGCCTGGAATGCCTGAACACCATGCCTATGCGGGGCACCCTGTACCATAGCTTCAACTGCGAAATTTCATACAATAAATGGATCGCGAAATATACTATGAATATCACCGACGCGCGCTTGCCAGGACTGCAAAATACAATGGCATGTTTCCATTTCGTGCACACATGCGGACGCCCGAGCCCCAAGTTGGTTCAAAACTTCTATCTCCTTTCTCCTATTTTATTTTTTTTTCTGCTGCCTCCCTCCCCTGTGGCGCTGAGCCATGCTCCCTTAAGGGCTGCTGAAAATATCGAAGCCTTTACTTCCCTATATCAATAACCAACCTATATATATCGCTTACAGTTGCGTGGGTCACAGCAACGTTGCACGAATACAGGTATAGATTAGCAAACACTCAACGCTCCCCATTTCTCCTGCAGCGTCTCCTCTTCTTCCCCCAATGCTCACCTATATGTACCTGTCTGTCAATCAGCCCGGCTTCATTTTGTGGACGGCGCGGCTCACCGTCTACCTGTCCACCAATCTAACTGCACGCGTTTCGAGGATATGCCGCGCCCTCGACGTCTAAGCATAGCATACACAATACCCGCATACCTGAGGCCCGGGCCGCCGGTTTTGATATAAACATTATTCAATCTCGACGGGTGGGCTCGGCGAGCCTTTGCATCCACGAGCCCGTGGCACGAAACGCTGAAGCGACGGAGGGAGATGACCGAGAGCCGTCGGCGATCTCCCGTCGGCGCGCCGCCCTCCAGAATCTCGTTTCGTCCGGTTTTCTTTTTTCTTGTTTTATTTATTTTTATGTATTTATTTTTCGTGTTCGCGTACCACCACAACTCATCCAAGCAGCGTCTAGCGAAAAAAAAAAAAAAAAGACCCGATACCAGGTTTGCTCGCTTCCCGCACGGTGCGTGGCTAGAACCATTTTCCAAAGAGCCGAGATGCCAATCGAAACGGCGCCAGCGGTGTACGTATGAAGTATGGAGGCGCGAAAAAGAAATAATGTCCTATATGATGGCGGGGCAATCGACGTTTGCGCTACACGTGCGTCTGAACGCCTACAAAAAAAAAAAAGAGTACAAGAATTTTAAAAATGTGACGCTGGCTGAAACGCCAGGTATGCCAGGAATAAAAAAAAAAGAATCATTCTCTCCTGACAGCCCAACCCTGCAAGGTTCACGAAAGGAAGCAAATAATGAAACCGACAATATCGGGAAGTATTATAGCGCCCGAAATGTATAGTCCACATACCCGCCTTCCCCGCATATACGTATATGGTATGCTGAAGAGGCGTCGATCAAACTTTCCGGTAATTTTATTTACGTTTCTTTCTTTCCTGTCATCGATATAAGCCGGGCGTGCTGATCTCTCTCTCTCTCTCTCTCTCTCTCTCTTGATGCCTCCAGCTGCGTTCTTTGAGCTCGCCTGGTTATTAGCGTTACTGCACTCACCCTCACGCGTTCCTTTCCCAACCTTTTTCCTGCCAAAAACCTCAAAGAACTGGCACTGACAACCAACCCTCATATAGCTCCCAGAAGCACTTTTACGATGCTTTTCCCCCTCCTTACCCAATAACCCACCACCCCTCTTGTGAGCATTAGAATTTCACTGTTTCCGCAGGAGAAGGGGGAAAAAACTCACGGAGCGGCAGGCTACGCCACCGCCTGTGTTCCGGAACACCTGACGCATTGGACAGTGGCATTTTTATATTTTTTTAAATAGTGGGGAGACGGAAGTGTGTGTGTGTGTGTGTGTGTGTGTGTGTGTGTGTGTGTGTGTGTGTGTGTGTGTGTGTGTGTGTGTGTGTGTGTGTGTGTGTGTGTGTGTGTGTGTGTGTGTGTGTGTGTGTGTGTGTGTGTGTGTGTGTGTGTGTGTGTGTGTGTGTGTGTGTGTGTGTGTGTGTGTGTGTGTGTGTGTGTGTGTGTGTGTGTGTGTGTGTGTGTGTGTGTGTGTGTGTGTGTGTGTGTGTGTGTGTGTGTGTGTGTGTGTGTGTGTGTGTGTGTGTGTGTGTGTGTGTGTGTGTGTGTGTGTGTGTGTGTGTGTGTGTGTGTGTGTGTGTGTGGTGTGTGTGTGTGTGTGTGTGTGTGTGTGTGTGTGTGTGTGTGTGTGTGTGTGTGTGTGTGTGTGTGTGTGTGTGTGTGTGTGTGTGTGTGTGTGTGTGTGTGTGTGTGTGTGTGTGTGTGTGTGTGTGTGTGTGTGTGTGTGTGTGTGTGTGTGTGTGTGTGTGTGTGTGTGTGTGTGTGTGTGTGTGTGTGTGTGTGTGTGTGTGTGTGTGTGTGTGTGTGTGTGTGTGTGCGTGTGTGCGCGCGTGTGTGCGTGTGTGCGCGCGTGTGTGCGTGTGTGCGCGCGCGCGCGTGTGTGTGTGTGTGTGTGTGTGTGTGTGTGTGTGTGTGTGTGTGTGTGTGTGTGTGTGTGTGCGTGTGTGTGTGTGTGTGTGTGTGTGTGTGTGTGTGTGTGTGTGTGTGTGTGTGAGAGAGAGAGAGAGAGAAAGACGGAAGGCATGGCGCAAGTCCTGCTTCTTTTCATGCTGTAAGTGGTGCTTATCGAAAAAGGATGACCGTGGTCAAGTCTACCTTGACGTCCACTTCATATACACATTTTATGAAGCGATACCAAACCGCCCAGTTCACCAGAGCTTAACTACCGATTTCTTTCGTTTTCGTCTTAACGAAGTTTGCTCCAGTTTAAAAGGTCACGAAGGAATATAGTTTTGGTGAGCGCCGTGAATTTCTCAGCAGCCGACGATTTGCAGATGACGTAGTGCTGTTTAGTAATGATGGCGAAGAATTGCAAGTAATCACTGAGGACCTAAACCAATAAATTATTAAAGTCGGGCTAAACATGAATATGCTGAAGACAAAGCTAATGCTTAACACTGGCGAAAGAGAAACAGTTCACGATTGGCAACCAACCACTGGAGTCAACGAGAGTACGGACACCTAGATAGATTGCTAAAAGAAGACCCGGCTCATGAAAAGAAAATTCACCGAAGAACAAGGATGGACTTGCACGCACAGGGCGGGCACTCGAGCTCGCTGTCCCTAAAGCGAAAAGTACACAGTCATTGCATACTGCATGTTCTAACATAGGGGGCTGAAGCTTGGAAGGTAACAAAGAAACTAAAAAAAAGTTTAGGACCAAACAGCGTGTAATGGAACGGAAAATGTCAAGCGTAACATCAAGAGATCGGAAGACAGCAGAATGGATGAGGGAACAAAAAGGGGTCGCAGACATCCTAGATGCCATCAAGCGAAAGAAATGGGCCTGGGCTGGCCACGTAATGCTTAACCAATGGTCAGTTAGAGCAACGGAATGATTACCAAGGGAAGGGAAACGCGATCGAGGACGGCAACGAATTAGATGGACTAACGAGATGAAGTTCGCAGGGTTAAAAAGTAATCAGCTCGCACGAGATAGGTAAAGTGGCCATCATCTGTAGAGGCGTTCGACGTTCAGTGAACATCAAATAGATGGATAGTGATTATGATAAAGTGACGGTGACAATGATGACAGTCTTTTTGTGTAGTTAGAGTTCTCGATCGTTTGCAGGCCCGATTTCGCCGCAATTCACGTGAGTTAGTATAGTTGGTAAGGTGGAGTATATTTCACGACAACACTTCAGCAGTCGTGGTCACGGACACAATACATTCTCACTTATACCAGCAGTGCAGTACATAAATGCACGCGGTGTTTCCAGGTTGGCAAACTCACTCATGAGTCGACTCACTAAAACTAACTCAGACTCAGATCGGGCCATGCGTGAGTTCGGGTGAATAATATTTTGGTGAAGTTCAGTCTGACTGAGTCCAATTGAGGAAAATTTTAGCGAGTCTGAGTCCGAGTGTGTCCGGTCGAAGAAAATATTGGCGAGTCTGAGTGAACCGTAAGCGCAAAATATATTTCGTGAGTGAATCTGAGTGAGCTCAATTCTTTTGCCGACCTATGGATGTTTCGGATGTCCGATAGCTGATGCACGGTACTATACAGTCGATTAGAACGCACTAAAAAAAAATATCGCCGGCGAGCCCTCCGTACAGATGATTAACCAGCGAAGATAAAACGTCCTGCCGCAGCGTTTATCACTTGGTTAATCCCGACGGTTCATTAGCATTTGTGATTCTTACACGCGAGTTTCGCTTGTGTTAATCGCAGTGTTCATATGGCATGCCACACACTGTGCTGCGCATGATCACCATCACGGAGGAATGAGATGAGCGGCTCACTGTGTTTAGTGTTGCGTTAATCAGAATGGTTAGCCATTCATTTTTGTGGACCATTGGTGAGAAGTGGGCTTTGTCCAAATTCTGTGCCACATCCGCGCTAGGAGTTTTTACGTACCAAGGACGGACAAATTTTGGTCGCGCCTAGCCATATACACATTAGCTGTAAAGAAAGACAAAAAGAAAAACGGTAGTGCGCAATGACATTCTGCGTTTCACAACCACGTTTAGCTCACCGTCCCACTGCGCGAAAAAAATGAAGAAAAAGAGAGTGAGAGAGACAGAGAGAGGCAACAATCACGAAGCGACTATAAACTAGAACACAGGGCTGATGAAGACGAAGGTGATTGAGCAGGAGGCGTGCACTGAACGTTTCCAGCGGACGCGGTGCAGTGCTTAATTCGACGTCCGCAGTATATAGGATATCCGTATCCGGCTTTATAATTTCGGGGACGTTCGTCTCCACTCCAGTTGCGCGATAGCCTCCTCGCAGAGCTCAAACTGTCACACGCAGGTGTCACCAGTCGTGAAGGGAAGGGGGAGGAGGAAATTTAAGAAAGAGAGGGAGAAAAGGGAGAAAGAGGCAGGAAATGAAGAGGAGGAGAGGAAGGGTTTCCCGTTTCGAAATTCGATTCGATATCGGACTGGCGATCCGCGCAGAGTCGCAGTATGAGGAGTTTCTGCTCGGCCAGGCAGGAGAAGATGGAGAAGAGAAAGAAGGTGAAGGTGGGAGGGTAAAGGAGAGCGCGAAAGAAGCGGCCATGCCATGAGAAGAGAAACGAAATCGTTCAGGGAGCAGCAGCAGGAGGAAGAAGAGGTAGAGGAGGATACAGAGGCGTGTGCACCTCCGTCCGTGCGCGCAATATCGGAAGTTCCACTCCAGTTTTCCTTTTTTCTTTTTAACCTTGTCTTTATTTTTGCGAGCGAGATGTATAATCGGGGCTGGACGAAACAATCGCTAAGTGCCCCCAAGTCGAAGGCTGGAGAAGAATAAAAACGAAACAATGCAACTGAACTATGCGTAACTTCTTTAACGGTGAACCGCGGCGAAAAGAAACAAAGGAGGTGGGATTACGAATGTGAAAAGCGAGCGTGAAAAAGGAACGTGCACAATGGGGGCAAACGCGAAGTTCAGATCGATATGACAAACGGGTCGAACCACGGTAAAAGCGTTCGCGGAATAGGGAAGCAGCTCCGCATGCGGTGTATGGTCAAAACCCGAGTCTGTGGCTAAGTTGAGCAGGAAGATGAGGAAAGCTTCGTAAAAAAATGTGTTCTAGATACACTCGCAGCAATGACAGCCAGAAAAAAAAAAGAGGTCCCTTTCCCACGGCCCCAACTTCTATTGATGTTTCTTTTTTTTTTTCTTATTTGTTTCAAGCTGAAAAGGATCGACGGTTGAGGCCAATATCAAAGGAGCAAGTTCGCCGTACTTCTGTTACATGCAGACGGAAGCGGCAGTGGTCGGTACAGCTCCGAACATTGACCATGAATCATATCCCGTCTTCCTTATGTGGTTAACACGCGCTATTGAAAGAATGAAAAACGGATGCGATCCTAACAGTTGGCAAGGGGCGTAGCCAGAAATATTTCTTCAGGGGAAAGAAAAGGGGGGGGGGGGTGTTCAACCATCTTTTATGTATTTACGTGTATATATACGCATGCAGCACTGAAAATTTTCAAATTTTCTCCCCTCCCCCCCACTGGCTATGCCAATGCGTTGGCGTCTGCACGAAGAAGCCGACAGGCTACACAATATTCCAGTAAACATTACTATCGCAGTCTTAATGGACAAAGCGACAGATGAGCAACGTTGCTTATGGCTCAACCCGCAGGGAGAACGCGTACCCGACGTGGTGCCGCTTGTGCATCTTGACATCGCCATGTAAATGCGAACTTTAGAGAGAAATGCAATGTTAACCCCATGATGGAGCCGCCGCCAGTCACGACATAACCGAAGACACTAAAAAAACTTACAAAATTTTGCGTTATGTTTGCTTGCGAAAGAAGGTACCCGAGTGCTATCACAAGCAATGTGAACTCTTTATATAAAGCAACTTCAATGCTTCGCATTTAAAAAATGAACGAGGAGGGATGACTGCATTTGTCGCATCCACAGTGATTACTCTTCGTGCGTTGTTTCTCGCGATACTAAACATAACACGATCCTAAACAATACCACAAGGACGCCTCGTGTGCAAAAGGGTTGCGGCTCACGTACAGTCTGAAACAAAAACAAAACAAAAAGAAAAACTAAGGAATACGATCAAGGCAACACTATACACGGTCCGCTGCATGGAGTGCAGTGGAACATCCTTAGAAGCTATGTTGCTCAAAGACCCCAGACATGCCGTCACGCTTCGCCTTTACCGAGCGAACAACGAGCCAGAGTGCCAGGCGTGCTACCGGAGCCGCGAGAGAGGAGGCAGTGATAGATCCTCTTAATTCGCAAAGTGGCTCCGAAACTGGCCAGCCGTTCGTCCTTACGGGCGAGTGATGGGCCGTACGCATGCAGTTGGAGCTTATACGCACGTTTCTTTCGAAAACGCTGGATGAAGCATACAGGTGCTTTTTGCTGTACGTATACCCTTCGCAGAGCCACGCATCACTGATGGGTTATATTGTTTGGTTGATTCGTGTTGCTGCAAGAACGCAGCGATTGCTATCTCTGATCGAAACAGCATCAATACTGCAAACGCAACGTACTATACAGAAATCAAGCAGACCAGGACGGGCCGGGAATCGCACGTCAGATCCAGACTTATTGATTTCAAAAAAAAATAGTTAAGGGATCACAAATATACAGACGAGGGTCTCAAAGTAAAATAACTGCAATGGGACCCTCGGTTCATTATATAAACATTGATGGTAATAACTAAACCAAACAAATGCACGCTATTAAAGGTAAACTCAAACATATTAAATGCATTATTAATAATATCTGGGGTTTAACGTCCCGAAATCACGATACGATTATGAGGGACGCCGTAGTGGAGGGCTCCGGAAATTTCGACCGCCTGGGGTTCTTTAACGTGCACCTAAATCTATGTACACGGGCAAATGCATTATTAAACATATTAAATAAAATGCATTATTTAGCACATTATTTCAGATCAATTAAACATGAAAGAACACAGCAAAAGAAGTCAGGTTACGTTCGAGTGAGAAAGAAAAAAAGCCTATGGTAACACAGCCATGGGGTAAGAGTATTGCAGGTAGTGATACCCAAGTTGTCTGAATAATCGAAGCACCGCAATTTCTTTGTTTTTTGGTTTTTTTGTTACTACGAGTCTCCATGCAAGAAAAAAACGCAAGTTTGGTGTGTCATTCTTCTTCGTCATTACTAGAGACCTAGAAAAAGATGGAGTTTCGCAGAACACTGGCGAAGATGGAATACTTCCACGAAGTCACTCGTATTACTTCAAAAACTTCTACATCCGCAGTTGTCCCAGCCCCGCGCTATAAACGTGTTCCTTCGAACAGCACTTACACGCTATATCGACAGGAACCGTAAACTGAAACCCAGCTTGTACTAATTTTATTTGATTTTTTTATTTAATACGTATACTTCAAACTAAGCTCGCACTTGTCTTCCACGCGAGGCTCGAACATCGAGAAAATATACCTAAAAATAACTTCAATTTGATTGGATTCGAAAGCAAGAAACGTGGACCGCACCACATTTAAACAAAAGAAGAAGCTAATGCGACCGATGAAATAGACGAAACGGGAGAAGAAAGGACTGTAATGACGGAGCTGGCGGCGGCAGAATGATGCGCACGTGGACATAGCGACAGGCCTGAAAAGCGTTAAATGAAAAAGAAAGAAGCAAACAAACAAGAATAACCGAGAATGCTGCCAGAGAATGAGGTCTGAAAAAGGAGGATCGATGAAGGTTTTTGAAGCTCCGGAAATAGGTCCCGCTAGCGGAGAAAAAAAAAAGAAGAAGGATTCCTAAACGACCGTGCGCCTGAAAAGACAGGAACGCGAACAGCCAGTCGTTGGGAGAGGTATGGTATAAACACGACACTGCGACGACATCAATGGTATACCGTAAAGTATACTACAAGATTACAAAAAAAAACAAGGAACCAAAGAAGTAAGACACGACAAGCGCGCACGTCCTTGTAGAACGGAAAGCTTCCAGTTTCTTGTGACCGGAACTGAGAGATGAAACGAAAGATGGAGTACAGTGAAGAAAATAAAAAAAAAAAGATATAAACGGGGAGAGACGAGAAAGAAACACGAGAAGCTGTACAGATCACGCTGCGAAAGACACGTTATAGAGCTACGGAACTTTAAAAAAAAGGAACAAAACTCAGAATTTTCTTCCTTCTCATGGTGATGCTCCTGCGCGAGTGGATTGGGCTCCTCAAAAAACGGAGACACATTAGTTGCCTTCTCGCTCTCTCTTCTTTTTCTTTCACGTCGCAATGACAGTCCCAGCCGACGTCTCAAAACCGATAGTTTAAAGAGATAAACGGAACAAAACAGGGATGGTAAAGAATCGACGGCGCGACTACACGTTTCATACTGAAACGTGTGACGCTGTCAACGATTGCGACGGCGAGAGGAGGCATTTGTCTCCCACAAAACCGAGTCTTCGACACACGGATCTGACAGCATGACATGGTACTTTGCTTCACGACCAGTACACCGACCAATCACAACTCGTCACACCCCTCTCCCGCCCCCCCTTCCCTCCGAGCTAATGTCACTGCGCGGTAACGCTATAGCTTCAGTATTAGGAAAGCTTACGCCGGGGATTTAACATCGACCCAACTAACCAGTGTCTTGTTTAGCTCCCTCAGCTCGCGTTCTTGCTCCACCCAACCGCTTCCCAACATGGGACTTTGCTTCCCGACGTTTGAAAATACCACCAACCAACCCAATCACGACTCATCACACCTCCCCCACCCAGTGGCATACCAACTCATTCGCGAGTGGGGGGGGGGGGGGGGGCAGGCCTCGCTCACTCTGTCCCGCTGTATATTATATATATATATATATATATATATATATATATATATATATATATATATATATATATATATATATATATATATATATATATATATCAAGGAAGAATCAAGTTTAAATCAAGGAAGAATCTGCACAAGTAGATTGTGCAGGCTGGGCCGCCCTATACCGCAACAACACAGCAGTGTTTAATAACAGTTTGGAAATATTACCGTGAAGTTTAAAAAGTATACCCAAAATTAACCTGATCATCTGAGCATTGCATCCGCAAACTTTCCTGTCTTAGTTTGGCGTTCTAGATACGATGAGTATGAAGAGCCTGCTATGACTCTAGTACCTTAAATTCTCAATTTCTCACTTATCAAAAAAAAAAAAAAAAACATGTGGCTGACAAAGCAAGGTACTTCGTAGAAGTCTTCAGGATAAGCCGAGTGCCAATTTCTTTACTGTTAGAGCCCTCTAATATAAAGTCTTTCTCTAGAAGAAGACCAAGTTCAGTCGATTATTACATTACCACATTGAGCTGGTTGTGTGTAGCTATAGGATTATAAATGACTGCGAATTTATACACTAGGTATTGTTCCTTGCCCCCTACTTTTCCCAGCTTGTGTGGGGGGTGGATGGAAAAGCGGTGAAGTGGCCCTTTACTCCTCCCCTCCGGTTCCTCCAAGTAGTTAGCCTACGTAAACTGTGCAAGCTAAAACTTTCCTTGAAAAAATGTGGGCGATTACGGCGTAATTACAACGCACGCATGGCTGCGTAAAAAAAATAATAATAAACTATTTTCAATAAGGCGTATTGTTTGTCATTGGTTCTTCGCTATTCGTTAAAAATTTTCAATGTGCCATAAAATCGCCTTCTTGTTACGCGACGTCACAAGTCTGCGAAAACTCACGGCGTTAAAATGAAGTGTGCACAATAAGCAGCAGATTACTGTGCTGAACAATAACTCTTTTTTTTTTTTCGGAATATCCAGACAGTGTCTCTTTCTGAACGTAATTTAAGAAGGCTGCCCGCTAATCACATTGGCTACTTATAACAGCGACCAAGATGGATTTATATGTGTATAATGGATACTTTCAGTTGTAGTATAACGATGTTGAGCTGTTTTTGCGCGTGTACAACTCTCTGTGAACTCATCGTTGCTGACAAAGAGGTAGAGAGAGAAATAAACATTATTCGGAACAAACACAACCCTTTGCAGGTAGGCAGCCTTCTTAGTCCAGGAAACCGTGGACGCGGATCATCTCCCAGGTGATGTAGATCAAGTAACGGGGCAAACTTGAAAGCTGGGCTTCTCAATGTGCTCGAGTCCACTGCCTTGTTACAAGCCGCCGCGATCACTGCAGGCTACCATATGATAAGCCAAGTGAAGCAGACTAATCATTAGAAGGGGAGGACGCGATTGACCTCCGTAGGATTCAAACGGGGGTCTTTCCCAATCTACAAAGATTGAACAAAATTTTCCCAACGCTGTATGGGCACGCCTGTCCGTGGTGTGGCGGCTCGCCATCTCTATATCACATCTCGTGGGGATGCCTAAACCGACCACCAACTTGAGATGCCTTTTTAGGCAAGTACAACCTATCTAATACTTTCGAGCAATGGGAGGCCCAGCTCGCCAGCTCTGACCCAGAGGTACAGCTTGCGCTTCTGGGTCACGTCAGGCAGGCAGCAGTAGCCAGTGGAGCCCTGGACTTGGGGCCCCACCCATCGAGCTCATGACCCCTTATCCCAACCCTTATAAATAAAGTTGTACTACTACTACTACTACTACTGCACACTCATCAGCTCACAGCAGCTTGAATATGGAGCATGTGGCGATGATATTCGTTTTCAAAGAAACTGAATTTCCTGAAAAAGGAGAGCGTTTGATCGGGCTATAAAACGTTTACAGGTTCCCGCCCATATTTGCGTCGCTGATTACTTAAATCTCAGGCCAGACAGAATAAAATAAAATCATGACATATTGCTATAATGTTATAGAGCCCCTACTGAGCGATAGCTTCCTCTGCATTGCTCGAGTGCAAGACGCACAAGTGTGGAATAGGCAGCCCACACCGCAGATAGCCTACAGTGCGTGGTCATGACACACGGAGAACAGTCGTCACAGCAGAATCGTAGGACAAATTTTATTACAAAATTAAGTTATTGCTGCGTTCAAGTAAAACATTGCCCGACTTGTTAATTTCCCAGTCTGCAGCCGACAATAACCACTGTCGAAAGTGGGGGGGCTCCCCCAACATTTCTAAGTGTGTGGGGGGGGGGGGGGGGGGGCTAGCGCCCCCTTGCCCCCCGCCCGGTAGATACGCCTATGACCCCACCCCACTTTCCTCTGAGCTACGTCACTGCGGTAACGTTATAAGTTCGTTTCACCGTGAATGTTCTTGTTTTTGGTGAAAATAAAGTTCTTTGATTGATTGATTGATTGATTGATTGATTGATTGATTGATTGATTGATTGATTGATTGATTGATTGATTGATTGATTGATTGATTGATTGATTGAATGATTGATTGATTGATTGATTGATTGATTGATTGATTGATTGATATTACGAAACTTTACGTCAGGGATTTCACATCGACCCAAACAATAGCGCGCTCAAATTTCGACTCTATATACACAACTGCATCGGGATCGCGGCATGAAAGCCTCGTTGCCTACTATGGAACCGTCTAAGTCAATTTGGCAGCGGGATAACTGGTTTCACTCGAGCCTCTGCGCACAAAAAAATTACTCGAGATCACGCCGAAACCTATAGGCAAGGACACCGACATCTCTTATTACGCAATGTTTACGGAGGTATCATTTACTCTACAGCATCAATTACGCATGTACACAGCTTACCTAGCAGTCTCCTGCCAACTCGATCGTCGATAAGCAATGATCAAAGTGGCACAAACTTACGAAGAGCGATAGCACTAACAACTTTCACTATTCTGGTGAGACGGCCGCACCCACCACGAACATCAAGCGGAAATAATAAAGAGCAGAATAAGAAAATGTTGAGCTAAGAGACAACGTGTCCTGGTATATAGCGAAAGGCATTATAACCAAGTCGCTCTATAGTTGGCGCAATATTATGCACCTCGTTAGACGAAGGGGTTAACGTCGCATATGTATGCACGCTGGGTTATCTGCAGCAGCGCAGCATAAAGGGCAGGCTCTGAATCAATTTCGACCAGCTGGGGCTCTTCAACGTGTACCTAAGCCTAATTAAACTAGACTTTATTTTTATTATTTTTTTCGTCCGCTATTTATGCCGGGATCGAATATACGGTCCCGTGCCTGCATATATATCAGCGCAACGGCGTTCACAGCCACAGCGCCAGCACGGCGGGTTATAAAAGGCGCACTCTGCTGCGCCTTACGTCCCCGTTTTCCGGCATATATATTGCCGTGAAGGAGATAGCGTTAGCTAAATACCCACCGGGGTTTTATACGCTGCCTTCCCTTTCGGCTATCGGAGGAACCTTAACATATAGTAATGAGTCACGCAACAAAAACATAGCGGCGCAAGAAGCACAGGCACGAAACGAATAACATAACCTGACAGGTCGTATACCACTCCATGTCACTGTGTATCACGCCGTCATCGTCTTTCCGCGAAGCACCGTGACGTGGGCTACATATGCGTCCATGCAGAGATGCACGAGTGTTGCGGATCGATACTGACCACCTACAGACAATCCCCAGACGTGTGCCGAAATCTTATTAGAGGCGCGTATCCGTATTCCGTCTCGCACAGGAAACCATAGGCATCGGAAGTCCAGAACAACACCGCACCAGGAAACGCATGAGGGAAAGAGAAGGCGGAGCCAAAACAAGTGCGACGAAGCCCCCCTGGGCAGATACGTCGGGTTTCCTCCACTGTATTTCAACTTCTTACTCCACCCAGCCAGAAAGATACACTGTACTTAAGTAAACATGTTAGCTCTCCGAAAGGCACGCCTTCGTCGCACCTTTCTCTCGATTGCCGGCAGTGCGACTGCGCACCTGAGCTAAACAAAACGGTCGTGGTGATGAGGCACAGGGACAAGGGCACCCGAGAAATCGCGGAGGCGTTTCAAATAGCAAAACACGAAGGCAAGTGCGTGAGCCATCCATCGATTGCTCTCACCGATACACTCATGTCGTTCTTGCACAAGCACGCGTGATTGTAGGCGGTCACGACAGATAAAATATTTGTTGTTGCTGTTGCTGTTGTTGTTGTTAACTGCCTCCCGTTGTTTAAATATTTCATGCTTTTCCATTAAACTTTCAGTTGTTAGACAGCGCTTGTGTCGTGTACTCTCTTCTAGTCGCGAGTCTTGTTTGCGCTGGCATCTTGAGTACATTCCGACTCGCCCGATTTGCTACCTTATTACTGTACTAAAGGTGCAGATCCGCAGTCCACTGGTTAGATTCACGGGATTCAAGGTCACAAATAAAGTTTTTGGAGATGCGCCTTCATGATCACTGGAGAGCTCGGGGATAATTGTGACCATATGATTACTATCAAAGTGATGATGATGATTATGACGATGACGACGCTCGAAATATGTAAGCGCGCGTATTTCAAATCTAGAGGCAGATTTACGAGATCACGTGATTTCGCCAGCCAATCACGTATACACTCGCGCGCTTACAGCTTCGCTGCTCGACGGTTTTCACGGAGTGAAACTGGCTGAAATTTTTTCGTGTACATTTCGCTTCTTTCGAAATGCGGCCACCGCCACTTAAGTCAAAAACTATACGACCGCGTACACTCAAGTAGAAGAACGACATGTGCGCCGCCTTCGAGAAAACGACACACACGCACAGAACGCGAACCGTGCGCCCGCAGGCGTATATAGTACGTCCTTAACAGCGGAGACACGTATCGGCAACGGCGAAAAGAAAGAGAGAGACGGGAGGCCTAAGCCAGATTTCGAGTACGCCGGAAGAGAAGACGCGCCCTTATACAATTGGTAAAGAGGGGCGATTTCACTTACGCGACACGGCCTTTCACTTAGCTCGGCCGAGCGAACGGAAAAAGCGCTCGGACGGAAGCAATCCGTAGAGAGGGCCGGCCGGAGAATTAGCGCGAGAATCGAGGAACAAATGGGCGTACAGCGAGCAGTCGGTCGGCATTTCGCGAAAGGGGGCTTCCGTGAGCAGCGTCCCGCGAACGCCTATAAGAGCTTCGGAGTGAGCCGACAGGCCCCGCTTATAAGAGCTACAGCCTAGGCAGAGCATTATCCTCTGCAGGGCTGGACGGCGTGTGACAGGCCGTGTAGGTAGTCTAGCAGCAATGCGTATATTATACAGCTGATCGCCCTTACGTTTGAAAGAAGGAAGGAAGAAGAAGAAGAAGGGAATTAATTATAATATGGAAGGGAAGAGTAAAAAGAGCTGCGTGCGTGTGCGTGCATGTTTGTGTGCTTGCGCGCGTGTACAATCTAACAAAAAATTGCGTGTGTTATCTTTTCGTTGGGTCCTGACTTGCACGCATAGCACTCTCTTCAAAGAGACACTTCAACACCTTAAAGAGAGTCATACGTGGCAAGTAATCGCAGAAGAAGTACTCGCAGAAAAAGAGTCAAATGACTTTTTTTCTCATTTAGTTTTTTTAAGTTTAATTTAACGTACTATGCAAGGTACTATGCGAAAATTTAAGTTTGAACTGACGTTTCCGCATATGTAATAAGCTTACAGTGCTGTCATTCGCTTGATCGCTGCTCCTACTTAACATGGCGCACACTAGATATAGCGCTTATATTCCGCTGACAAAGTTATCCGTTCAGTGACCTATTGTATGACGTCAAAATGTACAAGGAGGAGCCCAACATTTTCCACGCGCAATACACGAAGGCTAAAACTTTTATTCGCTCGTCGATATAGTCGATATGGTTCCTGAGCTGGCGCCTTCTCCCCCAGTTGCACATAACCATTACACTGGGCGCTGGCTAATTAATCATGAAAGCAGACAGAAAAGAGAGCTACCAAATACGAGGAACGCTGACAACCTTCGCAGAAAAGCTGAGACCCAATTACTCTCGAACATCCGTCCTCCTACTACACTAATTAATCTACAGCGAAGACCAGCATCACTCGAAGAGTCATCGTGCGATTGCTCCAAGAGAAAGCTATGATTCAGCAGATGAAGGTTTTGCGCCTGTTTAGCTGTGCCTGGCGGATCTGGTAGCAAAACACACACACACACACACACACACACACACACACACACACACACACACACACACACACACACACACACACACACACACCACACACACACACACACACACACACACACACCACACACACACACCACACACACACACACACACACACACACACACACACACACACACACACACACACACACACACACACACACACACACACACACAAAGAAAAAGGAAGTCTGCTTACATCTATCTCATGTGCTGAGTATCTGCTTACAACTCAACCAATCAATCAGTCAGCCTGTCTGTCTGTCAAACAATCAATAGATAAGTCGCTCAATGACGATCGCGCCTACGCGCGCTGCTCACCTAACAAATCAACGAAGACGCAAATCACGTGAGAAATAATTAATAATTGTAATAATTGTTGGGGTTTTACATCCCAAAACCATGGTATGATTACGAGAGACGCCGTAGTGGAGGGCTCCGGAAAAATTTCGACCACATGGGGTTCCTTAACGCGCACCTAAATCTAAGCCAGGGGCGTAGCCAGGGGGGGGGGGGTTTGGGGGGTTCAACCCCCCCCCCCCGAAATTTTTCAGTTTTGCTTGCGTATATATACACGCACACATGCAAACGCACGCACGAACATACATAAAGTATGGTTGAACCCCCCCCCCCCCCCCCCGAAAAAAATTTCTGGCTACGCCCCTGATATAAGCACACGGGTTTCTCTATCATTTCCCCTCCATCGAAATGCAGCCACCGCGGCCAGGGTTCGCTCCCGCGACCTGCGGGTCAGCAGTCGAGCACCACAACTACGAGACCACCGTGACGGTAGATCAATGAACAGATAAGTAGCTCAGTGACAATCGCGTACGCACGCTGCTCGACTAACGAACGAACAAAGACGAGTATCGCGTGATCAATAATTAGCCACTATCTGAATGTATACGTATAGATGGGGGGAGGCCCACGCGGCAAATCACAAATAGTAAAGTACGCGACCGTACACAACAGCTGTTGGTCAGTCCTGCCGGGGGCCTTCAATTGCAGCTGATATAAGGAACCGCGACCGGACAACAGGTCTTTCAGAATCGGCCAGCTGCGAGCCTGAAAAGAACACGGCCGAGCGCTGGCGCGTGTACGATGAATTCCGGGACGCGTGACCATGAGAGCTCGTGGACGGGGCATTACGAAGAGGCCGGAAACAAAAAACAAACAAACAATAAAGAAATCACTCATCCTCGTTCACGCATATGCGGCGAGGCCGCGCGCAATTAGGGAGCCCCGTGATTTGAATAAAGCAATCCAGCTAAGGACAGGGCTGCGCTCAAACGAGAAAGAGAAAGAGAGAGGACGGGATGAAATATAGGAAGCAGAGCAGCGAACGAAGGCACGTAGACCGTAGGAAGCAGCAACTCTGAGTGCGCGCATCCACAAACTTCCGCGACCTTCACCAAACACGTAAAGAGCGCACAAGATGAAAGGTTGTGTAGTAACTGGAAGAGTGCGAGGCTGGGCCGGAGTCAACTAGGCGTGAAAGCAAAATAAAAAAGAATCGCTGCTTTGCGAAGCGCGCAGACACGCGTCGAAGCTTTTTCGCCGTCTTCTTGTTTGATGTCATGAAAGACAGACGTATGCACAGTGTTCGACTGCCACACTATCGATTCCCGAAATCTTAATTAAGGTAACGTAACCTAGTGTAAGCTAACACTTTAGGGAAAAAAGAAAGGAAAGCATCCGGCATTCATTCCGTCTTTTCCATCTTTTTCCCTGAACAGTTATACTACACTGCGCCACATTAGCTTGATTAGGC